>NW_025814178.1:0-26327 GCF_018902025.1 Drosophila willistoni | reverse complement strand
TAATCGTGTACTTTTCCTTTCAATTTGCGAATGAAATATGATTTTTCGACCAATAACTGCGTTTTCTTTGCTGAGAAATGTCCTTGTTTATGGGCAAGCAAGATAATTTCATTCTCCATCTGCTCGGGTACTACGATTAACTGCTTATTGGCATCTTTGAACAAGACCTCATTCAAAATATAGAAATCCTCATACCCGCCCTTTTCAACTAAACTTCTTATAGCATTTATCCAATCATCAACCAATTGAGCTTCTTTCAGACGATGAATAAGGCGACACGACTCAAAGCATCTACATGCCTCATCCTTGATCCTGACCGATGTTCTAGACTGTAACTAAAATCCTGCAAAAACATGGCCCACCGGGCTACCCTTAACGGAACTTCCTGTTTTTTCATGGTCATAGTAAATGCATTACAGTCTGTAACTATAGTGAACTGCAAGCCAAGAATGTAAACTCGCCACTTCTTTATAGCCTCAATTATGGCTAAAACTTCTAGTTCGTATGAATGATAATTCTGCTCACATGGCTTTGTTTTCCGGCTCATGTACTGAATGGGATGGAACAAATTATCCTCCGTATCTTTCTGCATTAGAATTGCTCCGTAACCGTATTTTGATGCGTCAGCATGGACCTCTGTTTGCGCTTTCGGATTATATAACCTCAATACCGACTCACTAGTTAACGATGCCTTCAATCGTTCAAATGATAACTCCTCAATCTCGCTGAACACAAATTTACTATCCTTTCTTAGCATATCGGAAAGTGGCTTCGCCATCAAGGCATATCCCTCAATGAATTTTCGAAAATACGATGTTAAACCGAGAAACCTTTGCACTGCTTTCTTATCATGCGGTCTTGGGAAATTGTGTACCGACGAAATTTTCTCTTCACTCGGTTTTATTATCCCTTCACTAATCACGTATCCTAGAAAATTGACTTGATTTTGTAGAATCTGACACTTTTTCCAGTTAAGCTGTAATCCGTTCTTCTCGGCTACCCCCAACTAATTTAATTCTTGACATACCTTCTTCAATGTCCCTGCTTGGAATGATGATATCATCCATATATACGATCGCTATACCTTTCTGAATCAACTCCTGCATTGCTGCCATCATGAATCTCGTAAAGACCGCTGGAGAGTTTGAGATACCAAACGGTACATATAAGAATTCGTACTGTCCTTTCTGGGTAACAAATGCCGTGAACTTTTCGAACTTGCTTCTACTGGTACATGAAAATATCCGTTTTTCAAGTCCAGTGTAGTAAAAACCTTTCCTCCTTGCAATTGATCAATTACACTGTCCATCAATACTATCGGAAAATTATCGCGAATTATCTTTTCATTCAATTTTCTATAATCGCAGCACAACCTTTAGCTCCGTTTGACTTTGCTACCAATACTATAGGGGATGCATACACTGATGTACTATCTCGAATAATTCCTTCCTCAAGCCATTCTTGTATCTGATTATCTACAATCTGCTGATCGCAGTTGGCCAACCGCTTGGGTGTTGGTATACGGGAATATCATCTTTCAAAATAATTCTCATTTCAATCTTCGCATCAGGATTGCGTTTTGGCTTGTATCGCTCAACTATCATTTCGACCTCTTTAGCCTGTTCTTGGCTTAAATGAGACAACTCTAAACCGATTTCGTCCTTCCCTTCAAAAACTGTGTAGACATCTTCAAATTGTTTCATCCAATCCTCAACAGATTCAGTATTTTCTTCTTCTAACTTCTGCTTACTGCTAATCAAAAACTGAGTGCCATTTTTTGTTACCTTCATGTCAACACTATCAAGAATCGTTCTTCCCAAAATAGCGTCAAACCCCATGTCCTCATCGAGAACTACATGAAACTCAACTACTATTTTAATTTTGTCGATGATCACCATTAAAGAAAACTACCAAACGTTAAAATTTTCGCATCTCCTATTCCTACCAAACACTTTCCAGGACCTGTTAGTTGTTTAACTCCTAGCTTCCAAAAAATACTTCGACGAATCAAGCACATATCTGCTCCTGTATCTATGAGCCCTTTAAATTCAATATTCTCATAGCTAACCTTCTTTAGCTCTAACCCAGACGGAGTGAACGTACTCCAACTAACTTCAACTTTGTCATGTTGAACAACATTCGCGTGCTTTTCTCGTTTAATATGCGTTTCGATACTACACTGAGCTGCACGATGACCTGGCTGACCGCACTTAAAACACTTTCGATCGGACTTGGGACAATCTTTTCTTAAATGAGTCGCCTCTCCGCAACCAAAACATTTTCTCTCTCGAGCCTGTACTGCCTGTGCTTCACTTGAACCATATGCCTTACTTTCAAATCTGTTCGTTGCCCTGTATGAATCACGCCCCTTCTTATAAACTTCGATTTGAAACTTTAACTCTGAAATATTGCGAGCTTGGAATAACATCATTTTGTTGGTTTTTGTATCCGGAATACCTTTAACGAAGTACTCTATCAGACTCTCCTCATCTACGTTTACCGGCTTCGCAATTTCCATCAATGCATATAAGTATTCATTTAGAGTTTCGCCTTTCTTCTGTTGGCGCTGATTTAACTTTTTATGTACTGCAGCTGAAGATATTTTTACACTAAACTCAGCCGAAGAGCTGTTTTCAAAGAACTCCAGTTTTTAATATTTCTCTGACTCCTTATGAGAGATTTTGCCGCCCCACACAATAACTGTTTTCCATACACAAATAACTGTAATTCATTCCACTGTACCGTGGCTGCACATTCTTCTAGTTCTTCAATCCATTGAGCAATGTTAGGAATATCTGAACCAGAATACTGTGACACACTGTCCTCAACATCTTTCAAAGTAAACCATGATCTCTCGGGTCTAACTACGTTTTCTGCTGCAATCTCTAGTCCCCCATTCGCTGTTACCACTGACTGATGTCTATTCCACATCTTCCTCCTGCACACCATAATGGGTGAGTAACCTATTCTGCATATCCCGTTTTCTGCCAGTCGTAGGTAGCCCTAGTTCGGATAATTTCGATCGCAAAGCCACCACGCTTAGAGACAGAATCTCTGCAAGCTCCATCTCAATTACAAGAACTTAAAATAACGTACAATTCTTCTTATACTATGTTAGTATTATTTTCTAGCTTTGAAAATTGTTATCAGTTTTCGCTAGATCTGAATAACATACGCTTTTCCCGTCTTTCGTTGGTCCCACGTCGTCCTGCTTTGTCGTCGTCTTCGATGTTGATTAGTCTTATCGCCAAATTCCTTCACAAATCCTCTCTCAGCAACAATATTGAAGTTTCTCGCCAACCTTTGAGTTGTTGCCGCTGCCAAAATTTTCTCACGCCGCCGCCATTAGAAGTTGATCACACCACCGCCACCAACGCAGTTCACTCCTAGAACTCAACGCTAGTCTCGGTTGTTCACGCCGTCACCACCAGATTTTGTCCACTACTAACGCAGTTCACTCCTAGAACTCAACTCTAGTCTCTGTAGAATTTCAAATTCGTTGCGTCCAGCCCTGGCTAACCCCTGTACACTTCTCCAGCAGTTAACACAACCTTGAAACGTTGTTGCCACCAACACTGGTAAACTACTGTACACTTCTCCAGCAATCTACACAGCCTCCGTTGTGGCAGCCTCGTATCGCCTTTGCAACCTTGAATCAATCTTGCAACCGGAATCGTTGTTGCCCTTCGATCCGTTCCTGCCTTGCCTTATTATTGCTGGTGTATCTCAATGGTACCTTCTTCGGCCAAACTTCTCACAAATATTTCGTAGTGTGCTGCGAAAATTCCAGAACCACCTTTCTGATTAGCTTTCTCACTCCTTCTGCAGTTGCCTTATGTCAGCGTCACTTGCTGTCTCCCTCATCGGCCGAATTTTCAAGTTCTTGTTGCTCGCCGATACCGCGCTTTTTACTGCAGCTATCTCGCTTCCTCTCACTTGAACGTTCCCTCGAGGCAGCGTCACCTGCTGTCTCCCTCCTTCTTAGAATTTCACAAGTTTTAACGAATTTGTGAAATTCAATAGCCAATATCAATTGTTTCACTTTAAGCTCCATTCCGACGAGCCCCATTATTTATTTTACGGGTTTTTATTGGCGGTTAGTTTGACAATTGAATACTATGGCTTTGATATAAAAAAGAAAAGAAATTGGCTCCAGGTCTGTCCCGAGGCGTGTGCTCGCTTTCGTTGCAAACTTCCAAGTCCAGTGTGACCGTCATATACCTTGCAAAAAGGTATATAATTTTGGTCAGAAGTGTGCAACGCATAGAAGAAGCATCTCCGACCATATAAGTATATATATTCTTGATCAGCACGACGAGACGAGTTCAAATAGCTATGTCCGTCCGTCCGTCCGTCCGTCGTCTTGGATCAACGCAAACTCCTCCTAGACCGTAAGAGCTACAGAGCTGAAATTTTGCATGTAGGCTTGTATATACTGCAGGCGTTGTATATCTCGGATTCAGCCGGATCGGATCACTATATCATATAGCTCCCATACAAATGGCAAAGTCACGAACAGTGACTTTTCTTAATAACTTCGTTATTTTTTGAGCTATTGTCGTGAAATTTAATATTGGTAAGTTAATTTCCACATATAAACGACTACGTCAAATTTGATCAAGATCGAATGACTATATCATATAGCTCCCATAGGAACGATCTTTCGAAAACAGTGACTTTTGTCAATAACTTAGTTAATTTTGCCGCGATTGCTTACAAATTAAACATTTGTTAGTTTAATATATCTGTTAATGACTGTGCCAAATTTGATAAGGATCGGGTAACTATATCATATAGCTCCCATAGGAACTGTTTAAGAATAAACATCGTGTTCATCTGAAGCGGCTTCACCAAATCAGATGCACTAAAGAAAATATAATACAACTGTACTTTGGCACAAACAACTAACCTAGCATATGACTAGAATTACAATCAGCCACACGCGTTGTGGGAAAAACACTTGTAATTGTAAACTAACCCAAACGATCACGACGGCAGGATGTCAAGTGGCCGACGCCGTGCCCAAAATAATAATAATTTTTCAACCCCCGAATGCGTGGGTGTGAGTTGTACTAGAATAAGATCTCCTTAAGAACAATTGTTACCTCCTAGAGCCTAAGATTTCCTATATAAACTCCGTACTTTAGTAAATAAAATCAGTTCATATTTTGAATTCAACGAATGAAGATTGGGTTATTTTCCTTCTCCCGGAATCCCTATTCATTTTGGTCCTTCGAGCCGGATGGATCATGTTTGGTCCTTCGAGCCGGATGGATCATGTTTGGTCCTTCGATAAAAAAGAACTCTGTAGTTTTCCCCCACCAGTGGTAAGAGACTCAGAGGTTCAATCAGCTCCTTAAAGTCTGAATTCTTATGATAAGATCAGCTAAAGGTAGCAAAATAAATAACTCTTGTTTTCCCCCACCAGTGGTAAGAGACAGAGTATAAAATTAAAGCAAAATATTATTGCTTAATAAATAAAAAATGCGTGCGTCTGAATTTAAAGGCAGTTTGGCTAGTGGAGCAACTGTAGTATCTTCAGCGGCGGGAGAGTTTTTAACCGATCTTAAAGGCAGTTTGGCTAGTGGAGCAACTGTAGTAATTTCGGCAGTGTGTATGTACACTAATATCGTTGCAAACTCTGTATGTAGTTGCAAGTAGGCAACAAAACAGTTGCAATTAGCCAACAAAGGACAGCAGAAGAGCAATGAAATATTTGCAAAGAGGCAACACGTTAGCAGAAGAGCAACAACATAGTTTCAGAGACGAAAAGGATGGTGCCAGGTGCCCGCAGGAGCAGATCGGAGAGGCGAGCGGAGTTCGAACGAGTTTAAGGAGAGGCGAGCGGAGGCAAAGCATGGTTTTCTAAAGGTCGCTTAAATAAAAAACTAATTACATACTATACAAATAAATTCCAAAACGCCCCATTTGGCTACCCTTCGCAGAATGTTTAAGAATAAACATCGTGTTCATCTGAAGCGGCTTCACCAAATCAGATGCACTAAAGAAAATATAATACAACTGTACTTTGGCACAAACAACTAACCTAGCATATGACTAGAATTACAATCAGCCACACGCGTTGTGGGAAAAACACTTGTAATTGTAAACTAACCCAAACGATCACGACGGCAGGATGTCAAGTGGCCGACGCCGTGCCCAAAATAATAATAATTTTTCAACCCCCGAATGCGTGGGTGTGAGTTGTACTAGAATAAGATCTCCTTAAGAACAATTGTTACCTCCTAGAGCCTAAGATTTCCTATATAAACTCCGTACTTTAGTAAATAAAATCAGTTCATATTTTGAATTCAACGAATGAAGATTGGGTTATTTTCCTTCTCCCGGAATCCCTATTCAGGAACAATCGGTGGAAACAGTGACTTTGATCAATATCTTCGTTATTTCCTATGCTAAGATTGTAGGCCGTTCTTTCGGAAACATTAGCCTTTTTAGCTTAAACGTTTTTCCACTTTGATGGCTATAATAGGTAAGGAAAGAGTTACCAAAATAATTGCAAGGTATACAAACTTTGACGCGGTCGAAGTTAGCCCGGCCCTCTGGTTATTATTAGGTTATGCCGGCCTAGCCCCACGAACTGGCTTCAGAAACGATGACCGCTTCTGGTTCTTTTGTTGTCTATCGGTACCTCATCACCGGTTCCTACATTTATATCTTCATCCAAGGGAATCTAAGCACAGTCGGTCATTTAGTCATCATTTAGGTGGAAAATCGTCTGGGGATGTCATAAATTGGGGGAAATTTTCAACATTTATTATGTCTTTGGGAATTTTCCAAAAAATTAAAACCAAATTGAGTATATAGTCATATGTCCAAATCCAATACCCAATAACATATAAATATTTCGCCCCCTAAAAATTCATAACGTTAAAGTAAACATCCGTTTTTATAAACAATTGTCCCCCTCAAAACCAAAGCGTATGAACGCTAATCCATAAAATTAACATAAACAATTAAACACTTGAAATAATAATTGTCCCCCTAACAACCAAAAGCGTGCGAACGCTATCTCAGCAATTAAAATCGGACCATAAGACATTTTTGTAACCAGTTCTAAGTTTTCATTCAAATAATAAAGTACGTTGCTTTTAACTCACAAAACATATCTTTTTTTTCCTTATTGGGAAAATTGGATATTTAATTGGCGCAGTCGGTAGGATTGGAAAAAAGTCATTCCATCCGTGTTACATATAGAATTGTTATCCGTGTGTTACATAGAATTGGTGAATAATCACTGTAGTAAACTGTTATTCTATCCGTGCGACGCGTACAATTGTTATCCGTGCGTTACATAGAATTAGTGAATAATCACTATAAAATTCCGATCCGACATCAAGAACTTACGGGTAGTGCTCAAAAGTCTACAACAGTGAAAAATATTTTCTGCCAACTGTGCGCGGAAATATCAACTGTGTGTTGCAACAAAAAAAAAAAAAAAAAAATATTTACGCCAACTGTGCGCGAAAATATTAACTGTGTGTTACAACCATTAAATCCAATTGAGGAACAAAAACGCCAACTTGTGCGAACAAAAAACCAAAATCCAAAATAAAACATAACCAAAACCCAGAAAATTAACAAAACAAAACACCACAAAAAACCCAGAAGATCAACAAAACAACACATCACTAAAACCCAGAAAAAAAAAAACAAAACAACACATCACTAAAACCCAGAAAATAAAAAAAAATAAAACACCACTAAAACAAAAAAAAGAAGAAATAAAATGGCTGTAGAACTCACCGAAGCCCACCTCAATCAAGTACTGTCTTCGTTAAGACAGGTGAAAAATTATGATGGAGCTCCAGAGAATCTGACGTCATTCATAAGGAGGATAGATTTCATCATGCACCTATATCCAACCCATGACAAGGCAACATAACATATTGTTCAGTGCAATCGAGATGCAGTTCACTGGAGATGGATGCACAACGGCTCTCACAAATTGGACAAGCCAACACCTGGCCGGAACTAAGGACACTCCTCATCAATGAATTAAAGACGCAGACCCCCTGTGAGGAACTTCTTCGACGCCTCTACAACACCAAGTATGCAGGAAATCTTCGTAAGTTTGTAACAGAATTAGAAGATATTCTGTTACAAACTCTTTATACAAATGCTTTAAATAACACTATAAAAGACGTAATAAACAAAAAATTACCCGATAGATTATTTATGACGTTAGCTAGATACGATATAACCACAGTCAGCAAATTGAAGCAAGTAGCTCAAAGAGAAGGGTTATACTAGAATAGTATAACAGAAATCAGAAAATCAAATCAAAGCCAAAATCAGAATAAAAAAGGTGGAAAATCTTTTGTACCCAATAGTACAACTCCGTCTCAAACAAAACAATCAGATACAACACAAAACCAAAAACTATTCCAAGAATTTCAACAAAAATTAAATATTGACAGGGCTCAAAATCCAATGAATAGTCAACAGCAAAACAACTATTCAAAGAATAATGTAGCAAAGCAGCCTACAAAAAGGCAAAAAGAAAGTAATAGTGGAATTAGCAAAATGGACACATCCGAAAATTTTCATCAGAATGCCTCGGATCAATCGGAAGAAGAGATAGAGACAAGTCCTTCATCAGAATAATGATGAACAATAAACCTTTGAGATGTGTAGTCGACTCAGGCTCTTCAATTAATATAATGTCCGAAAACTTTTTCAATTTCAAAACCTATTTAGGAGATTCCAAAATTCACATGATTGAAGGAGCAGTAGAACTAAAAGAAATTATTTTCCTTGCACCCAGCAAACTTTGTCCAACAGAACAAAAATTTTATATCCATAAATTTTCAAATAAATACGACATGTTGATAGGCAGAACTTTCCTAAAAGCCTGCAAAGCACAAATAAATTATGAAGAAGAATACGCAAAATTAGGAAACTATACATTTTATTTTAGAGATGTTGAAGAAATAGAGGAAGAACAAAACATAGAAGTTTTGGACCCACCCACAGAAAGGACCCGGATCAAATTTTGCGATTGAAAACGAAATAATAGAAAGCAATGAGTATAGACTCGACCATTTAAACAACGAAGAAACTAAAAACTAAAAAACATTCGCGAAGGTGAAAATTTGACTTTCACGAGTACAATAAAGCACTCTATTCATACAAAACATGAGGACCCAATCTATAAACGACCATACAAATATCCCCGAACATTTGATATGGAAGTCAACAAACAAATAAATTAAATGATTGAACAGGGTATCATTCGAAAATCGAATTCCCCCTACTGTTCACCCATTTGGATCGTTCCAAAAAAAGGAGATGCTTCCAAGAAACAAAAATTCAGATTAGTCATTGACTATCGAAATCTAAATGAAGTCACAATAGATGACAAATTTAAAATTCCAGTCATGGACGAAATTCTCGACAAACTGGGAAAATGCCAATACTTTACCACCATTGATTTAGCTAAGGGATTTCATCAAATTCAAATGGATCCTGAACTATTGCAAAAACAGCTTTCTCAACTAAACATGGCCATTACGAATACACACGTATGCCATTTGGTCTTAAAAATGCCACGGCAACATTCCAAAGATGCATGAATAATCTTTTGGAAGACCTTATTTATAAGGATTCCCTTGTTTATCTGGATGACATCATTGTGTACTCCACTTCATTGGAGGAACACATACTCAGAAAGGTATTTAACAAACTAAGAGAAGCTAATCTTAAACTCCAACTCGACAAATGCGAATTTATGAAAAAGGAAACAGCATTCCTTGGTCATATAATAACAACAGAAGGTATAAAACCTATCCCAAATAAAGTCAAAGCAATTCAAAAATTTCCGATACCCAAAACTCCAAAAGAAATTAAATCATTCTTAGGATTATGCGGATTCTTCGGAAATTTATACCCAACTTTGCACATATTGCAAAACCTTTACCTCTAGGATTAAAGAAAGGAGCTAAAATAAATATAAACGACCCAAATTATATTTCATCCTTGAAAAATTAAAATATCTCCTTAGAATGATCCTATACTTGCATATCCCGATTTCAAAAAACATTTTTCCTAACCACAGATGCTAGCAACATAGCTTTGGGTGCGTTCCTCTCACAGGACCATATTTCTTATGGTAGTAGAACACTTAACGAACACGAACTTAATTATTCAGCCATAGAAAAGGAATTACTATCTATTGTATGGGCAACCAAATATTTTAGGCCATACCTTTTCGGTAGAAAGTTCGAGATTCTAAGCGACCATAAGCCTTTAGTATGGCTCAACAATATAAAAGAACCAAATATGAAACTTCAAAGATGGAAAATAAGACTAAATGAGCTTGATTACAAAATTAAATATTTACCTGGCAAAGAAAATCATGTAGCAGATGCCCTTTCCAGAGTTAAAATAGATGAAAACTTTTTAGGATCAACAGAAAGCACAGCAGCTACAATACATAGTGCTCACGAGGATAATAAAAACTACATTCCAATAGTAGAAAGACCCATTAATTATTACAACAGACAAATAGAATTCATTAAAAGTTCAGAAGACAAAGCAGAAACAACAACTTACTTTTACAAAACAAACATAAAAATAACATACAAAGAAATGACCAATGCTTACGCAAGGGATATAATCATAAGATATCTTTGCAATAAGAACACTGTACTATATTTTCATAATGAACAAGATTTTCCCATATTCCAACAAGCTTTTATCGAAATAATACAACCAAACGCAAATACAAAAACCTCGAAATCTAGCATTAAGTTAGAGGACCTTCAAACGTTTGCACAATTTAAAGAAATAATCCTAAAACAACATAAAGAATTTTACACCCAGGAATTGAAAAAACGATTAATTTGTTTAAAGAAAAATATTATTTTCCCGATTTTCAAAACCTAATTCAAAACATTATTAATGAATGCTCAGTATGCAATATGCAAAGACAGAAAATAGAAATACAAAACTAACTTTTGAAATAACACCAGAACTTTTTAATATCAGAGAAAAATACGTCATGGACTTTTACATGATAGACAATTTACAATTCCTTTCATGCATTGACATTTACTCGAAATTTGCAACACTTGTAGAAGTAAAGTCTAGAGAGCAATTACGAAATGGGCAAACCAATAGAAATAAAATCAGACAAAGATTCATCATTTCTGTGTATAGCACTAAAAAATTGGCTACAAGAAGAAAATGTAAAGTTAGAAATCACATCAAGTAAAAACGGCATCTCAGACGTAGAAAGATTCCATAAAACAGTAAATGAAAAACTCAGAATTATAAATAGTGAAAATGACATCGAAGATAAATTACTTAAATTTGAAAAAATTCTCTACGTATACAACCATAAGACGAGACATAAAACAACTAACCGAACACCAGCGGACATTTTTATCTATGCAGGATCCCCGACTATAATACCCAAACAAAAAAAATACATCAAATAAACAATTTAAATGAAGATAGACACGACTTCGAAATCGACACTAGATTTAAACAAGCACCATTAGTAAAGTCAAAAACGACAAATCCATTCAAAAAGACAGGAGAAATAAATCAGTTAGACGAGAAACATTTTGAAGAAAGAAATAGAGGACAAAAAGTTACACACTACAAATCAAAATTCAAGAAGAAAAAGAAAGTTAATAAAAGCAAATACGACAATTAATTAATTACAGGTCAACAACTCAAGATGACTTTTTTATGCATCATGCTATTCTTAACATTAAAATCAACTTGCAGTCAATCCATGGCAAAACCCAGTAAAAGCACCAAACGGTTACCTAATATTTAAAACAGGAACCATGGACTTACCGACAAACATTGAATATCATTATTTAAAAGTGAATTTAACTCTAATAGACATTACATATAATAATTTAATGCAATAAGCACAAGAATTTAAAAACCTAATCCATATTCAATACTTAACAGAATGAAGTAAGTAAGTCGTCTCGCCGACTTGGGTATACCATACACCAGGTGAAACAAATATTTAAAATTTCGAAAACCAAATGTATGTCTACTAAATTGTTTTAACATGCCTCATACCATTTGCTATCTCGCTCACTCTACAAACACACAAGCACTCTAGCGCCGCCACTAGCCAACGGCCAATTCTGCCCTTTATGGATAGCGTAGCAAAATACGTTCATACGTATATTTTGTATGTTTCTAGTCCGATTTCAATCAAATTTGGTAGTTTGATAGAAATAGATAAGATTTATTAGTCTGCCAAATTTGATTGCGATGGTCAAAAAATTGCAAGAGCTAATCGGTTTTTTCTAAATTATGGAGGCGGAAGTGGGCGTGGCAACATATTAAAATATATGTATTCTGCGCGCATACTAAGCCAATATACATACTAAATTTGGTGAGTTTAGCTTTGTTAGTTTTCGAGAAAATCAGTTTTGATTAATTTTCGGGGGCGGAAATGGGCGTGGCAAAATTTTTAAATAGTCAATATCTGCGCGTCTATTAAGCTAACTTACATACCAAATTTAATGTAGGTAGCTTTCATAGTTTTTAAGAAAATCAGAGTTATGTAAATTCCGGGGGCGGAAGGGGGCGTGGCAAAAAGTTGGAACAATTATTTTCTGCGCGCTAACTAAACAAGTATATAACCCAAATTTGATGTCTCTATCTGCCATACTTTTTAAGAAAAACAGTTTTATGTAAATTCCGGGGGCGGAAGGGGGCGTGGCAAAAATTTGAAACAAACTCGATAAGCGTACATACTACACGAGACTGCATACCAAATTTGGTGGCTCTAGCTCTTATAGTCTCCGAGATCTAGGTGTTCATACGGACGGACGGACGGACGGACGGACAGACGGACATGGCTAGATCGACTCAATTTGATCAAGAATATATATACTTTGTGTGGTCGGAGATGCTTCCTTCTGCCTGTTACATACATTTTGGCGACTTTAATATACCATTTCACCCTATGGGTGTATGGTATAAAAACTAAGTAGGAAAATTAATGGAATACATAATATTGTTTTACAATAATATTGTAAAACGTTATAAACGAGGACTAATTAACGGAATTGGTTCAATATACAAATATCTTTTTGGTACTCTTGATCAGGAAGATAAAGATGAATTGGAAGAAAAAATAAATAATCTTGAAAGCAATGTCGTACAAGCAAACGAACTAAATTATGTAATAGACACTGTTAATAAAGATTTAGAAGTAATAAACAACCTCAGGGAAGAAAAAGAAAAATCAGTTAAATTAGAAGTTCTAATCTTTAATTTTGAGCATTTTACAGAATACATTGAAGACATAGAAATGGGCATGCAGCTCACTAGACTAGGAATTTTCAACCCAAAACTTTTAAAACATAATCACTTAAGGGGTTACGCCACCCCTGAGGTCCAAAAAACAGGTGGAAAAATGAAATATTGCTGTGCGGCCAGTATACAATTTAGGAAAAAACTTTTATTATACACAGATTGAGGGTACTTTAAAGAATATTTATAGAAAAAAAAAAAAAATTTTTTTAAAACAAAATGGCGGAGATATGGGCCGGCAAGTGCCACCATGATTTGTAAATCCTTGCAGGCGGGGTGTCAAATTTCTCGGCTAAACATCACCCGAAAAATCGAAAAAAAAATCTTGTTATTCAGGAAGGCTATGGCTATCCGCCCACGTAGAATTTTTTTTTTTAAATTTTTTTTGGCAAAATGGCGGCTGTTTGAACAAAAAACGCTCTTTTTCGGAGAACATTTTTGGCTAAAAAAATGCATAACTTCCAAACAGGACCTTAAATCAAAAAAATCTTACGTGGCGGATACCCAAAACCAAATCGGTCCAGTAGATTCGGAGATATTTGACACCCCGGTCAAAAAAGTAGTTTCGAGAAAAACGCAAAAAAAAAAATTTACCGCGTCGGGCCGACTCGGCCGCGCGCACTTCTAAACGCTGTAACTTCGGAATAATTCGAATACGATATATAAAAAAAAAAAAAAAAAAAAAAAAAAAAATCTAGTGGCGGAACCAAAACAAATCGGTCCAGTAATTCGGAATATTTGACACCCGTTCAAAAAAAGTAGTTTCGAGAAAAACGCAAAAGAAAAAAATTACCGCGTCGGGGCCGACTCGGCCGCGCGCACTTCTAAACGCTGTAACTTCGGAAGTAATTCGAATACCGATATGATGTAAAGTGTAAAAGATTCTTAAAACAATAGAGGATTTTTAGAGCCAAAAAAAAAATTGTTTTTTATTTTTTTCAGGGGTGGCGTAACCCCTTAAGTCATGTTAATTCGGAAAAACTATTGAATACAAAAACTTCCACCTGGCTTAAACCAAGTTCAAACGAGATATTTATCATTTCAAACATTCCTCAAGAAATAATAAAAACCCCTATCTTTGAGATACTTCCTTATCCAGACGAGAATAAAAATATTTTGACAGATAATTCATACTATAAATACTATTTTAATAACAACACTTTGTTCAATAAAAACACAAAACAAATAGAAACTAACGAATGTATAATAGGCATTTTAAATCAAATCCCAACCACTTGTAAATACACTAAGACATATAAGAATTTTCAAACTAATTACATTGAACCAAACATAATTGTAACATGGAATCTACCAAAAACTAAACTTAATCAAAATTGCGTAAACAACGAATTAATAATAGAAGGCAATAACATAATAAAAATTTACGATTGTGCCTTACAACTAAACGAAATATCAATAATAAATTAATTTCTTGACTATAGCCAAAGCATTTATGTAACAAACAATATCACCAGGCTAGAACCTATTTCCTTTATCCAAACAAAAGAGATAATTAACGAACATACGAAATATTATACTGCATTTCAAACTATTACATTAACCACTTTTATACTTACTATAATAAGTTTGATTACATACTTAATCTATAAGTTTAAGGCAATGCCACAAAAATTAATAATTAAGCATTTTCGATCAAATAACAATCGTGGTCCCACAGACATAATCGAAACCCCAATTGTTGAAAAAATTGAGTCCCAAATTATAAACAAAATTGATACTCCAATATTTACAGCTGAGAAAAACACCTCGCTATATCCCAATGTATCCGCCTGAGGACAGGCTATTTTCTTTAGGATGGGGGAGTCATATATCCAACTCCAATACCCAATAACATATAAATATTTCGCCCCCTAAAATTCATAACGTTAAAGTAAACATCCGTTTTTATAAACAATTGTCCCCCTCAAAACCAAAGCGTATGAACGCTAATCCATGAAATTAACATAAACAATTAAACACTTGAAATAATAATTGTCCCCCTAACAACCAAAAGTGTGAGAACGCTAACTCAGCAATTAAAATCGGACCAATCAAATCATCGAAATATCAATCACGCCACCAAAGGGCTCCCAAATTTAGCTTATAAATATAACCATAAGACATTTTTGTAACCAGTTCTAAGTTTTCATTCAAATAATAAAGTACGGTGCTTTTAACTCACAAAACATATCTTTTTTTTCCTTATTGGGAAAATTGGATATTTAATTATATCATCATTCCAAGTACAGGTATCGATGATTGTTTGAGCAAGCTAAAACGCGTACTAGACGTGTCAGTCAAAAACGGTTTACGAATTAATTAATTAAAATGTCAGATGCTACAACGAAAAGTCCTATTTTTAGGGTATGATGTGGAAAATGGTACCATAACGCCGAGCAAAGAAAAGATTAGAGCTGTTTCGAATTTTCCTATCCCAATTAGCAAAAAGGGGTTACAAAGATTTTTGGGTCTAACCTCCTATTTTAGAAAGTTTATTGAAAGGTATGCAGTAATCGCGAAACCATTGCCCGATTTAATGCGTAAGGATTCGAAGTTTGAATTCAAAGATATACACAAACTCGCGTTCGAAGAACTAACAGCTGCGTTGACTAAAGAACCCGTCCTTAAATTGTTTAACCCGAAATTGCAAACTGAAATACATGCGGACGCTTCAGAATACGGATTTGGGGCAGCTTTGTTACAAAAGCATCCAGAGGATAATTCATTTCATCCCGTTGAATATATGAGTCGTAAGACAAAATTGTGCGAAGAAAGGTATCATTCTTACGAACTCGAGGTGCTTGCTATAATTGGAGCACTAACCAAATGGCGTGTTTATGTTTTAGGATCTCGATACACCATAGTTACTGATTGTAACGCATTCGCTATGACCATGAAAAAGAAAGATGTTCCTTTGAGAGTTGCTCGTTGGGCTACGTATTTTCAGGATTTTGATTATGTTATTGTACATCGATCAGGTACTCAAATGAGGCACCTCGATGCGTTGAGTCGATTTGCATGTTTTATGCTTGTTGAGGACACTATTAAACATCGATTAAGAGAAGCTCAGTTGCAAGATGAGTGGACCAATGCAGTAAGGAAAGTTATAAAGATTTCTATATAGAAACCGAGATTATCTTTAAAGACCCTAATTGTGAGTTGATTGTAGTGCCTTCGGCAGTAGAACATGAGATTATTAGACTTGCACATACCCAGTGTCATTTTTCCGTCAAGAAAACGCAAGATTTGATCGAGAAATCATACTATATTCCCGAATTAAGAGATAAGGTTATTCGTGTGGTACATAGTTGTGTCGAGTGTATCGTTGTTAACGCAAAGGCTGGCAAAAGAGAGGGATTTCTAATTTCGATAGAAAAGGGTGACAAACCACTTTGTTCTTACCATATTGATCATGTCGGACCAATGGAACTTACAAATAAACGGTATAATTACTTGTTGGTTATTATAGATGGTTTTTCTAAGTACGTTTGGTTGTATCCCACTAGGAGCACAGGCGTAGATGAAGTGAGACGGTGTTTAGAAGTTCAAGCAACAAATTTTGGGAACCCATTAGTACGATTGATATCTGATAGAGGCGCGGCTTTACATCACACATTTTCAAAAAGTATTGCGAGGATCACGACATCGTGCATTTATTGATTACCACCGGAGTACCGCGAGGAAATGGGCAGGTTGAAAGGATTCACAAGATTGTTATTCCAATGCTAGCTAAACTGAGTTTGGATAATCCAGCTTCATGGTATAAATACGTAGGGAAAGTTCAGCAAATCATCAACGATACGGCACCTAGAAGTACTAAGATAGCTCCTTTTAAAATCCTAACCGGTATTGACATGCGTAGATCACAGGATGTTAACCTTAAAGAACTACTCGATGATCTTCTAATCGAAGAACTAGCAGAACACGGAAAGAAAATACGAATGGAGGCAGTTGAAAATATAAAACAAATTCAGGAGGAGAGCAAGAAGTCAGCTAATCTAAAGAGAAAAGAGGGAAAACGATTCAAAATAAATGATTTGGTTGCTATTGCTTAATATGGCGTTGGTCTGAAACTTAAAGGAAACTATTTAGGACCCTATAAAGTAACGGCAATTAAAAATCATGGAAGATATGAAGTAGAGAAAGTTGGACAGGCAGAAGGGCCTAATAGGACAGCAACTGTATCGGAATATATGAAATTGCGGGGACCGTCATTCGGGTCGAATGTACCGTCAGGAGGGCCGAATGTGGGAAATGGCATTGAGAGAGCGCAATCCAAAGTGATAGAAGAGAAAAGACAAACGCGTAGTGGCCGAACATTCTAGTAGTAGTAGAGAGAGCAGGGCATAGGATCATTATATAAGTTGAGAGAGAGCTTGTAAAAGAGGCCGTAGATTATTCGCAAAGAGACTGTCAACTGAGTCGCACGTCAAGGTCAATAAGTAGTCCAGTGTTATTTCTACAAGTATGTTTAAATTCTAACAATATATTACTGGATTGTCATCAAACAATTCAAATATTAATAAATAAATAAATATAGTAACGATCATTAAATCAACGCTACATGTATGTATATATGTCGCCGCAGCGAGAGAGTGAGGATGTATCATATTGCATATTGGGCGAGAGTGGCCGCGCGTGTTATATTTGCCGACACAGCAATTGTCCAGCACCATGCACTCATGGGTGATTATGTTGCTTAAGAGGCAAATGTACTTGAATGTTGCGCACATAAACATTGTTACTAAATGATACAATATATTTGTATACATTGTAATGTTGTTATTCTAGAACATTCTACATCCCCCCTCTTTAGAAAAATAACGTAATTATATGGAGTTATTTTCTAATGGAAATTTATTTATGTATTATTGTTAAAAATAATTATTTTTTTGTGGTTTTTTTTTTAATTTGAATGTTTGATTTTCTGTTTGATGATATATATTTTGTATATATGTATAGTGTCATTAAATGCAGATAAAAATTTTTGTTTTGTTTTATTATTATTTTTTTTTTTTCATATATATTAATTGATAAAAATTTTTAACCTATCTCTATGCACTAATTGTTTCTTATTCTTTGTATCCTTAATTAAAATGTTATCCCCTTCCATTTCTTCTATAATGTATGGGCGTAAATACTTAGGTTCTAACGTATGACCCGTATCATTACGTAATAAAGCTTTACCTCCTATTTCTAATTCGATATCTTTTACCTTTCTATCATATATTTCCTTATTCTTTGCTTTATGCTGTTCTAACATAATTCTGGCTCTTTTATAAGCCTGTTCTAATCTAAATTTTGATTCCTTAGCTTAATCTTCTATGTTATATAGTGGATTTATATTATCAACACTATTAAATGTTTGGGTAAGTTCGCAGTTTTACTAAATACCAACTCATATGGACAATAATCATGTGCATAGAGGGTGTCGTATTAAAACAATATGCGAAGTATCGTATCCATACATCCCAGTCAGTTTTGTCAACTGAAATGTATGATCGTAATATTCATTGAGTGTTCAGTGGCTTCGCTCCACAGTGCCTACAGTTTGGTGATGACGTGCAGTTGAAGTTATCTTTTAATTTGCAAGTTTTGCATAAATCTTCAATTATTGAGTTTCTATATTCTGTTCCCATGTCCGAAATGAACGTCTTCATCGGACCGTACTGCAGAATTAAATCTTCAAATATAGCTTTCGGTACTGTTTTTGCACTTTTGTCTTTTATTGGTATTATTACAAGATATTTAGTTAGACCGCAGATTAAGGTTACTGCGTATTCATTTCCGTGTTCTGATTTTGGGAGTGGACCGATCGTATCCACAATTACCCTGTCGAAAGCCAGTTGTGGCGTTTCAGTTATGATTAATGGAGTTTTTGTGTGCTTTGTTATTTTGCTTGTTGACACTTATTACACTTTTTTATATATTGAGATATATCTCGTGTCATATTCCTCCAATAGTAATGCCTTTTTATTTTGGCCATAGTTCTTAATATTCCAGTATGACCTCCTTGTATGGGGTCATCGTGGAACGTAAACAGTATTGCTTCTTTTTCTTTATCGTTATTTGATAATAAGGTCACCGGCTTGAGTAGCGGTACTCTTAATAATTGTAAAATCTTATTGCCCATATTTTTAAAAGATTCTATTGAGATAGTTTCAAAGATCTTTTCGCTCGGTGCCACTTTGACTTGACCTAAGTCGAGAATTCCATTGGTATACATATCGCAAATGTCAATTCTTGCTATAACTTTCTTGCCATGTTTGAATGTGGTTGAAGAATCAGTTATTCGCAAGGTCACTACTTTTTGTACTTCGTCGTTTACAATGACATCATACACATTGGGCTTAGAAGCATTAAGAGATTGCTTTTGCAACTCTTTTATATTATTTTCTTTTTCTTTTCCTGCGCAGGAATTTGACTGTTTACTTTGATTTCTGGTAGTGAAATTTTGTGACTGGTTGGTATATTTTGTAAGTCCTGTATAGTTATTCTCGATAGCGCGTCGGCTACGAAATTATCTTTTCCCTTTTTAGTTATTATAATAACCCCGACCATTGCCTCTACCGCTATAATTATATTTGTTGTTATAATTACCACGGTTTCTTTGGGCATTCTATTCTATTATGATTCTATTAATAATTGGACTCTTGGACTTTTGGTATGACCTACCATGGCATTTACTGCCACTTTGGTAGTATATTTTATTGCTTCCTCACTTGGAAGACCATCGGAAATATATGCGCCTTTAAGGGCGTCGGTCAACTCAGTAATTTCGTTTGTGTATGAAACACAGTTATTGGGGTTTCTCTGCAGATTTTTAATTTTTGCTGTTAAGAGATCTACTGATTCACCCTTGAAGATTGTTGATAGTCTTCGTATTACTTCATCAATCGTTTTTTCCGAGCTTAGGGTATTCGCCGCTTGACCTTTTAATTTTGATTTTATGAGTTCGATGGCTACCGCTTCGTGCGGATCTTTTATGGTGTCAAGAACGCGAAGCGCTCCAATGAAACCCGGTAGACTTTTAATATCACCATCGAAGTATGAATTCTACCCTCGTTTGTGTCATTGTGTTTTCTTTTGGAATGGCTGGTTTGCTATGACTTATTATTGATTTGGTCGCTTAGACCTGTATTTAATTGACAAAATTTTTCTGATATATATATATTTTTTTTTTCTTTTGATAATAATTTTTTTAAATGCACTTTTATTACAATTGATGCATATGTTATTTAGATCTTATCAAGATCATTAGCATGGCTTAAGGCTCTTTTTGTTACACATTTATTGTGTAGTTTGTATGCTTTATATAACACATATGCGCTCATTATTATTACAATTACTAATAAAAGTGCATTTGTTGGTTTTAAATCTACATTCGATGACTCTATTTTATTGATAACGTTAGCAGTGGTGTCCACTGTCTTGGTATCTATTAACCCCATATTGGGTTCATTAAATATGTCATCAAACTTGCTTATTCTATTATCAAACATTCAAATTTTAAAAATTGTTTCTCTTTTTTTTTTTTATTTCTTTGCTTAATAATTGTGAATTTTCTTTTGTTGTTGCTTGTCTTGTTCTTGTCTTATTTAGAGATAGTTTATTTTTCTTAATTGTTTTTGTTTAATTTATCTTTTTACATATATCCCTGCCTATTTTTGCGAGTGGTTTTCAGGCCACACTTTAATTGGACAGCCTTAATGCCGCACAATTGCACGAAGTTTGTTTTACAATTTATAAAAAAAATATGCATCGCAGTGCATTAAAAAAAATTGTGCGACGCAGTCGCAATTAATTAAGTTTTGGTGGGCGCTCTTTGTAGCGCTATCGGTTCACTTTTAGGACGCGTTCAATCTCAAGTTCAGCTGCTGATGTCCGGGGCCTATGGGCTCAGGCGGTACCGGTGCCGGTCTTCGCACCAGATTTTCCTTTTGGGGTCACGTAGCAGTGGCTACAGGTATATTCGCAATACGACGAATATAGTGGTCCCTCGCAGTCGTTTGGGCAGACTATTTTCACTTTTGGTAATTCCTTCTCCGGTTGTGGCGTTATTTTTGATTTCGTCTTTGCCACGTTGTGTATTGTAGAGTATGGGATTTCGGTTGTGGCTTTATTTTTCTTTTGTCTACCTTTTTGTAATTGCAATTTTTTTTTTTTTTTTAGACATTTCTGGTAGTTTTTTTTTGTTTAATATATATTTATTCTTTTGTCTACCTTTTTCTAATTGCAATTTTTTTTTTTTACACATTTCTCGTAGTTTTTTATACCCTTGCAGAGGGTATTATAAAATTGGTCAGATGTTTGTAACGCACAGAAGGAGATGTTTCCGACCCCATAAAGTATATATATTCTTGATCAGCATGAGAAGCTGAGTTGATATAGCCATGTCCGTCTGTCCGTCTGTCCGTCCGTCCGTCCGTCTGTGCGTATGCGTTTTACTCAGCCGTCTTAAGAGCTATCGGGCTGAAATTTGTTTTCGGTGTTTTTTATTACCCGGGAAAAATAAAGTATGAAAACCATCAGGATTGGACCACTATATCATATAGCTCTAGAAGAACTAGAAGAAACATTTTTATAAAAATTTGAGTATGCCATGAAATCTACTTATGTGATATAAAACCCCAGAACCCAAAATTTGAATGTGATCGGATAAATATAACACAAGTTACAGTCAATATAATAATCGGCTCTGCTCCCAGCTCTGCCGGCAGCGCTGCTTGCTGTCTACTACGTCTTTCGTCATCAACAGAGTACATGCATACACACACAGACGCAACGCTACATAAACTGTATGTGTATGCGTGCGTTGCTTTGCTTTGGGAATGAGGGAAGAAGAACAAATTGTAAAAAGAGAGTAAAATTGTTTTGTTTGTATATTGATGAATTGAGTTGCAGAAAACAAACATGTAAAATTATTATTACCTAGGACTGCAAGGGTATATAAACTTCGGCATAGCCGATGTTAGCTTTGATATTTCTTGTTTGATATTTTTTTTTTTTTTTTACACCGGATTTTTTTTTTCCATCACTCTACTTACGTTTATTTATATGTCCAATTGTTCACGCCACCGGGTGAACAGCAGTGAGCGGCGAAGAGCAGTGAAGAGTGAGGAGGGTTTTTTGATCCTCGGCATCTACGGTCACACCAGGAGGGGTGACTGGGTTTTTTCCAATGGGCATCGCCATTATTCCGAATCGAGATTTTCACCCGAACACCCGTTCTCTTGCATTTTTTACGATTTGTTAATCACTTTCAACCCGAACCATCTCCGTGTGTGCCGGGTTACCTGTGAATATTATATAAATAATAAAACCTACGTTTATTTAACCGAAGTTTTTCGTGCGTTTTAATTCACCACTCGCTCACCACAAACTGAAGAAATTGGCACCCGCCAACTCCTTGTATTTCATTTGGATCCTTCCGCCCCCCCACGAACATTGGTCCTTCGAGCCGGATATCCTTCCGCTCCTCCAGCTTGCATCGGCGGAATTCCTGATAAGTACAAAATTTCATTATTCATTTCATTTCCATACTACTAAAAGTGTGAGGTTTTCCCGCTTCTCCATAGCGACCTACACACTTTTACATATTGTATGTATGTACATACCTGACCTGTTCCAAGGTTACATGGTAGTTCCTAATCCTTAGCGTGATTGTCCAACGTTCTCGTTTTACATTCCACGATTATCCATTTTTTATTTATGTTTTTTTTTCCGGCACGCCTTCTCAAGGATCCGGTTCTAAAAACGCAGTACGATGCCATTATTCAAGAGTACGAGGAATTGGTCATATGATTCGGGTGACGCCGCCTCAAGATGGGAAAAACTTCTATCTCCCCCATCATGCGGTGTTTAAGCCCGATAGCACCACCACTAAGGTACGCGTGGTATTTAACGCGTCGAGCCCCTCCACACAAGGCGTCAGCCTCAACGATGTCTTGCACACCGGTCCTACTCTTCAGGCCGACCTCACGCTTCAGGTACTGAAATGGCGGTTCTTTCAATTCGTTTTCAATGCCGACATAACGCAGATGTATCGACAAATCCGAGTCGATCCCAGGCATACCCCCTTTCAGCGGATCCTCTACCGAGACCGCTGCGGCAATATCCAGGATTACGAGTTACAAACTGTCACGTTTGGGGTTAACTGCGCGCCATTCTTGGCGATCCGAGTCCTTTTACAACTGGCACAAGACGTGCAAGCGATGTATCCTCAGGCGAGCGAAATCCTTCGGAACTACATGTATGTTGATGATGTCCTTGCCGGCGCTCACACTGAAGCCGACGCCCGTCTCGCCATACGAGAGCTTCAAGCGACCCTCCAATCTGCGGGCTTCCCGCTTCGGAAGTGGACTTCCAATAAGAAGGAAGTACTTCAAGCCATTCCGAGAGAGCACCTGCTGCGAGAGGACTTTCTCGAGCTGGAAGACGCGAGCACTGCAAAAACCTTGGGCATCCGCTGGCAAGCTGCCGAAGACGTCTTCTTCTTCACCGTAGCGGACCCCCCCTTGAAGGAGTCGATCACCAAGAGGCAGGTTCTGTCCCATATCGCTAAACTCTTTGACCCCGCTGGTTGGCTAGCCCCATTTGTCATCCGAGCGAAGATATTCATGCAACAAATCTGGCTTACCGAACTGGGCTGGGACGATGTTCTGCCGCCTCTCCTGCTGCAGCAATGGCACGAATTCCTGCAGGATTACCCAGGCCTCAGTCGACTCCGCATTCCCCGTTGGCTAAACACCAGCGATAAGCTCTCGTGGGAGCTTCATGGCTTCTGTGACGCGTCACAGAAAGCGTATGGAGCAGCCCTATATGTGCGGGTTCGGTGCGGCGATCAAGTAGCCGTCCATTTATTAACGGCTAAGACCCGTGTAGCTCCAGTCAAAACAGTCTCACTGCCTCGGCTGGAGTTGTGCGGAGCGGTTTTACTAGCCGATCTCTGGGCGTCGATCGTTCCTGAACTCCCAATCCCACCTGCAACCTCCCAGTTTTGGACCGACTCTACCATCGTGTTGGCTTGGCTCAATAAACCCCCGTGCAGTTGGTCCACCTTCGTGGCCAATCGGGTATCCAGCATCTCCAAAAGCACCAGTGGCCAAAGCTGGTCACATGTGCGCTCCGAGGACAACCCCGCTGATCTGGCGAGCCGTGGGGTCTCCGCGGCCGAGTTATCGGCCAGCAGACTCTGGTGGCATGGGCCGGACTGGCTCCAGCGAGCCCCCGAGTATTGGCCAACTCCCCATAACGAACTCCCAGACACCCAGCTGGAGCAACGAGTCCAGTGCCACACCACCGCGACCACCCTACTCGAGGACGTCAGCGAACGTTTCTCGGATTATGGTAGGGCATTACGAGTCATCGCGTACATCCTACGCTTCGCCACCAAAAGGATTTCGACGCCTTCCACGGTTCACCTCACCAATGACGAACTTCTCTCCGCCGAGCGCGCCTTGATTCGGACCTCTCAGCGTCGGGAATACCTCGCGGAGATACGGGCCCTGGGGGAAGGGCGACCCCTGCCATCATCCAGCACGCTACTCAATCTGAATCCATTTCTCGATCAGCATGGGTTACTCCGCGCCTGCGGACGACTCCGGGCCGCCGAGTCCCTCCGATATGATGAACGTCACCCTATTCTCCTCCCCTATAGTACTCATTTCACTCGCCTGCTTGTCGAATTCGCCCACCGCATCACGTTGCATGGCGGCAATCAACTGATGGTGCGGTATCTGCGCACCAAATTCTGGATCCCACGGATCAAGAACATGGTGAAGTCCCACCTCAAGGGGTGCAAAGTCTGCATCGTTCATCGTCGACGACTACAGACCCAGATGATGGGTGATCTCCCTCGAGAACGGATCACGTACTCCAGGCCCTTCACCCACACGGGCATTGATTTCGCAGGGCCGTTCGAGATCAAAAATTACACCGGGCGTGCGTGTCTCATAACTAAGGTTATGTCTGCGTCTTCGTGTGTTTCAGCACGAAGGCAATCCATCTCGAGGCTACCTCCGACCTCACCACTGAAAGATTTCTTGCAGCCTTCTCTCGGTTTGTCGCACGGAGACAATGCCCCCAGCGCATTTACTCCGACAATGGCAAAACCTTCGTAGGGGCCTCAAAGGCGCTCGAACAAGATTTCCTGAACGCCACCAAGCTTGATATAATGAAGGCATTTCCCCAGCACATTTTATCCTGGCAGTTCATTCCGCCAAGCGCGCCCCATATGGGAGGACTGTGGGAAGCAGGGGTCAAAAGTTTTAAGACCCTGTTTTACAAGTCTTCGTCCACTGTCAAATACACCTTCGAGGAACTTTCCACTCTCCTGTGCAGGATCGAAGCGTGTCTAAACTCCAGGCCAATCTCTCCCATGAGCGAGGATCCAGAGGACCTGCTGGCCCTAAGCCCGGGACATTTCCTGATTGGAGGACCGCTCTTATCCATTGCGGAACCGGAAATTCTGGTCGAGCCTATGTCACTGATCAACCGATGGCAGCGACTGAAGGCAATCCAGCAGGCTTTCTGCCGCCGCTGGAAGAGTGAGTACCTCAAGGAGCTTCACAAACGGAACAAGTGGAAGTCACCGACTCGCAGCATCCAGACCGGCGACCTCGTGATCGTGTCCGAAGATCATCTCCCCTCCAACGAGTGGCGCTTAGGGCGAATTGAGCGCACTCTGGCCCGGGGCTGACGGTCTCGTCCGAGTGGCTGATGTCACCACCGCGCGTGGGTCTATCCGAAGACCCGTAGCGAAGCTTATTCTGTTGCAAGACAGCAGGAGTCCTGAGCCTAAAACCGTATCGTGACTCCCAATCCCTCTATGTTCCCTCCGAATGTTCCTCGTCTCCGTGCATGTTGTTCGTTCCCGCGCATAGACTAATCCACTCCCCCCTACGTAAATTTCTTTCGTTACAGTTCGTTCAGCTCCCCCCTTCATAGCGACATGGCCCCCACACGTCTGCCGCACCCACCGCAGCAAACGAGCTGCTCCGCAGAGCACGAACGTG
>NW_025814177.1:0-52910 GCF_018902025.1 Drosophila willistoni | reverse complement strand
AAAAAATCTACATCCAGACCATAGTGCATTGGCAATAAATAAAAAGGCAATAATAAAAAAAATCCTTGCCATAAGAAAAAAAAGGCAAAGTGAAAAAAAAATCAGGACAGACCACATTAACAAATGCCAAAGGATACAAAGGAAGCGCTCCAGAAGGCATTGGAGGAGTGCCCACTGGACGGCCCACGGCCGCTAAGCATAGAAGAGTACCGTGTCAGGCAACCAGCAGCAAGAGCAGAGCTTGCTAGAAGGAGGAGAGAAGAGGACGCACTGGCGGCCACTGACCCTGGGCGGTCAGCATGCAAGCTGTGGAATAAAATAGACGAGCTGGAAAAAGTGCACCAGAGGACCAAACAGGCGAGACACACAACAGCAACAGAGCCAGATGCAGCGACCAGCAACGGCAGCAGATGCAGAAACAACATAAAAAATTTAACAAAAAACAAAAAGTGTGCTATTATATGTAGGCACCTTTGTGGCAAGAGGCGATTTTTGCGCTGCCACTATAAATAATTAATTAATTAAATAATTACTAACAAAATAGAGAAAAAATAAAATGAAACCAGAGGGCCGGGGCTAACTTCGACCGCGTCAAAGTTTGTATACCCTTGCAACTTTTTTGGTAACTCTTTCCTTACCTATAGCTATCAAAGTGGAAAAACGTTTTATCTAAAAAGGATAATGTTTGCAAAGAACGGCCAACAGTCGTAGCATAGGAAATAACGAAGTTATTGGACAAAGTCACAGTTTTCCACCGATCGTTCCTATGGGAGCTATATGATATACTTACCCGATCCTTATCAAATTTGGCACAGCCATTAACAGATATATTAAACTAACAAATGTTTAATTTGAAAGCAATCGCGTCAAAAGTAACGAAGTTATTGACAAAAGTCACTGTTTTCGAAAGATCGTTCCTATGGGAGCTATATGATATAGTCACCCGATCTTGATCAAATTTGGCATAGTCGTTTATATGTGTAATTAACTCACCAATATTAAATTTTACGACAATAGCTCAGAAAATAACGAAGTTATTAAAAAAGTCACTGTTCGTGACTTTGCTGTTTGTATGGGAGCTATATGATATAGTGGTCCGATCCGGCTGAATCCGAGATATACAACGCCTGCAGTATATACAAGCCTACATGCAAAATTTCAGCTCTGTAGCTCTTACGGTCTAGGAGGAGTTTGCGTTGATCCAGACGGACGGACGGACGGACGGACATGGCTATTTGAACTCGTCTCGTCGTGCTGATCAAGAATATATATACTTTATATGGTAGGAGATGCATCCTTCGATGCGTTGCACACTTTTGACCAAAATTAATATACCCTTTTTGCAAGGGTATAAAAAAACTAATATATTGTCCGAAAAATTTTTTTGATTAAGTCTATCAATGCCAAAAATACCCTAGAAAAAAAGAAAAAAGAAAAAATACATATATACACATATATACATATACATATGCATAATTGAAAAATACACAAAAAGAAAAAAAAACATATATTTATACAATTAAATATTAAATTCCAATCAGCCGCATATACCCCAACATAACCTAACAAAGAGCCCATGTCAACCATGTGCACTCAAAATTGCACAAACAACATAAGCACAGTTGTAAAGCTCGCCACGATCAAAGCTAGCTTCTAAAAAAAAAGCTCAAGTAAATTTCACAAAGCTTGAAGCACACATAAAGCTTTCTGATCGCAGCAAGCTCCACAAGATGAAAACTGCCCAATAACGAAATCTAAATACCCTATAAGAAAAATTACAACATTTTTTTGGAAACAATTAAATGTTAGAAAATAGAATTTTAAGCAAATTGAAAAAAAAATAAAAAAGAAAAAAAATAGAAGAATCAAAATTTTTTTTTATACAGAAGAAAAAAAAATGAAATATTAAGAGAACAAAGTTATTTTGAGGGAATTAAATAAAGATAAAACCAAAAGTAACAAAATTTCAATGGACCAGAACATAGATATATTGAAAGAAAAATTTCAGAAAGCATACAAGTGCCTAAATAAAATAATTTATGTACACCCTCAAACCATTAATAAGCTTTAACTTTTGAACCTCTAGTAGCAAAAGACACAGAAGAACCAGCTGTAAAAGATAACCCAGAAGACATTCAAGATATATCAGGTGTAAAAGATAACCCAGAAGACATTCATGATAATACAAAACCAAAGATGGTGCAAACAAAGATTGAATTTCTTAAAACAGCTTCTAAGCTGATTCAGGAGTATGATGGTGGAGTAGAAACAATTCAAAGTTTCATAGATTCACTGGAATTAATCAATGAAATAAAAGCAGAACATGAAGAAACAGCTATTAAAGTCATAAAACCAAAACTAAAAGGGACGTTAGACTACCTAGTACTAATGAAAACACTATAAATGGTATAATCCAAACATTAAAGAAAGAAATTAAGGGTGAAACAGTTCAGGTAGCAGAGGCCAAGATAATGAATTTAAAACAAAATGGCAAGAACGCAAGTTTATTTATGTCAGAAATAGAAAATCTTACTAAATCATTGAACGCGCATTCATAACAGACAACGTAAACCCTGAAACAGCAAAGAAATATGCAACTCAAGCAGCAGTGAAATCAATCATAAAGAACTGCGATAACGAAAGGTCAGAACAATAATAGAAGCAGGCAACTTTACTGAAATGAATGATGTTATAGCTAAATTTGTAAAAACATCTACAAATATAGAACAAGATCACAGCGTGTTTTTTACTAAAAGAAACAATTACACAAATAGAACTCGTACAATAATAATAGAAATTATAATAATAATTACCAAAATAGAAACCCAAATGATAATACTAAATATAACAATACTAGGAATTACAATAACTATAGTAATAATTATAATCGAAGAAATTATAACAATAGAAATACCAAAACTAATTATCCTCCTAAAACACAACAAAATAATAACATTTGTCAGATTTACAAATGTAGAAGAAAATTCGGGAAAACTCAGAAAGTCCTCTGGTGTGAATAATCGAACAAATAAAATATATAATTTAAATTGCACCTTAATAGCTACATAACTTTAAACTTTGCTGATGTATCACTAATAAAACAAGAAATATTAAGAAAAGACAATACAGTTAACATACAAAGACGGACAAAACTTAGTGGAATACGACGTCCTATTTACGATAGGCGAAACCAAACTAAAGATCAGCAGCCTCTCAACGGTACACACCTTCTGAATAGGGATTCCCGGAGAGAAGGAAAATAACCCAATCTTCATTCGTTGAATTCAAAATATGAACTGATTTTATTTACTAAAGTACGGAGTTTATATAGGAAATCTTAGGCTCTAGTAGGTAACAATTGTTCTTAAGGAGATCTTATTCTAGTACGACTCACACCCACGCATTCGGGGGTTGAAAAATTATTATTATTTGGCACGGCGTCGGCCACTTGACATCCTGCCGTCGTGATCGTTTGGGTTAGTTTACAATTACAAGTGTTTTTCCCACACCGCGTGTGGCTGATAGTAATTCTAGTCATATGCTAGGTTAGTTGTTTTGTGCCAAAGTACAGTTGTATTATATTTTCTTTAGTGCATCTGATTTGGTGAAGCCGCTTCAGATGAACCCGATGTTTATTCTTAAACACCTTCCAAGTAATAGAAAATGATTTCCCCATCCCATGTGACGGAATCTTGGGGCTTGACTTTATAAAAAAATTCAATTGCTCACTCAATTATTCCACCAACAAATTGATAATAGATCCATATAAATCAAGATATAAAATTATAATCAATATAGAGATGAGTCAAAACACACATGTATTTCATATCCCACCTAGAACAGAAAAAATTGTACGCATTACAATATCCTCAAACAATAATAACATCTTTATCCCCAATCAAGAATTACACCCGGGGGTATTCGTCGCAAACACTATTGCTTCTAAGACTAACCCATATGTCCGCATATTAAATACTAACAACACAGACGTGCAAATTACAAATATAAACCTATTAAATGAAAAACTGTCCGATTATGAAATCTTAAAAATAGACAAACAACATGATTCAAAACATAAATCTACAATATTGAACAAACTAGCACCCCATTTTCCCGACTTCATGAAAGAACCTCTACTAAATTATGCTCAGAATTTGATGATGTATTCGCAATAGAATCTGAACAAATATGGTCCAACAATTTCTATAAACAAAAATTAAGACTCAAAGACACAACACCAGTCTACACCAAAAACTACAGGATAGCACACAGTCAAAAAACGAATCAATAAACAAGTGGACAAATTGATCAATGATGATATTATTGAACCATCAATGTCTGAGTTCAATAGTCCGATTTTATTGGTTCCTAAAAAGTAGCTACCTGGCAGTAAGGAAAAACGGTGGAGATTGGTAGTTGATTATAGAAAAATTAACAAACAACTAGTAGCGGATACATTCCCACTACCAGAATGGACGATATCCTTGACCAGCTAGGACGCGCTAAATACTTCTCTTGTTTATACTTAATGTCAGGATTTCATCAAGTAGAATTAGAAGAAAAATCTCGGACATAACATCATTTTCCACAGATAAGGGCTCATTCAGATTCAAGCAATTACCATACGGATTAAAAATTGCACCAAACTCGTTTCAAAGAATGATGCCCTTTGCATTCACTGGTCTATCACCATCCCAAACATTCCTTTATATGGATGATCTAATTGTAATCGGGTGCTCTGAAAGTCATATGATCAGAAACTTAAGGGATGTTTTTGAAACTTGCTGAAAATATAACTTAAAATTGCACCCTGACAAATGCTCTTTCTTCAGACATGAAGTTACTTTTCTAGGACACAAATGCACAAATAAAGGAATTTACCAGACGAAAGCAAATTCAAAACGATTCAAGATTACCCGACTCCCAAGAATGGCGACGAAGCCAAAAGATTTGTAGCATTCTGTAATTACTACCGTAGATTCATTCCAAACTTTGCATACCATGCACAATTTATCAATAGATTATCTAGGAAAAATTTAGAATTTAACTGGAATGCAAACTGTCAAGCAGCTTTTGAATACTTAAAAAACAAATTATTAAGCCCACAAATACTCCAATATCCATATTTTAATAAAAAATTCTGTATCACAACTAATGCAAACAAGATCGCATGTGGAGCCGTCCTCAGCCAAGAATTTGATGGTCTACAATTACCCATATCATACGCATCTAAGGCATTTACAAAAGGCGAAAGCAATAAGTCAACAATCAAGCAAGAATTAACGGCAATACATTGGGCAATTCAATATTTCAAACCATACATATACGGAAAAAATTCCTAATTAGAACTGACCATCAGCCATTAACATACCTATTTTCTCTAAAAAACCCATCGTCAAAGCTTACTAGAATAAGGCTAGATTTAGAAGAGTTCGATTTTACTATAGAATACATCAGGGGACAAGAAAATTTCGCAGCGGATGCTCTCTCCAGAATTGAATTTGAAAATATAAAAAACATAGAAACTAATAAAATACTTAAAGTGGCAACAAGATCAGAAACAAAAAATTAACAAATAAGGAAAACCAAATTAACAATAACAAAATAGAAACACCAAGAATATATGAAATAATAAGTCCTAAAGAAGCCAAAAAATACGCGCAAATTAAATTCAAAAAATGCAAATGTTTTATTACCAAAAATAAAGAAAAATTACTCTCCTTCAACATAGGCGATTTGATCATTAGTGGAAGAATAGATCTAGATCGATTCCTTCCAAGGCTTGAAAAAGAAGCCGGTGCTCAAAGAATCTATAAACTGAAGATAGACATGTCAGAAAAACTATTTACGTCACTTACACCTAATGAACTAAAACAAAAAGGAAAAGACACATAAAAACATTTAGAAATAGCAGTTCTACCTCAAGTAAAAGTAATAACAAATAAAGAAGAAATAAGAAATACATTAAATAAATATCATAATGACCCAATAGAGGGAGGTCACTGCGGGGTAAACAGAACACTAGGAAAAATAAAAGAGATTTCTTTTGGAAAATATGTCTCGGGATGTTGCAACATACATCAAAAATTGCGTTTGCAAAGGCAATATTTGAAAAATTCATTTTAATTTACGGTGATTACAATTCTAACAGACATGGGAACAGAATTTATGAATTCAATACTAATAGAACTTTTCAAAAATTTTAGCATAACTAAAATTAACTCCACGGCGCGCCATCATCAAACTCTTGGAACAATAGAAAGAAGCTATAGAACTTTCAATGAGTACATCAGGTCATATATATCCATTAAAAAAGACGATTGGATGAATATCTAGCATACCTCACATATTGCTTTAACACCACTCCATCCACCGTACATGGTTATGCACCTTTTGAACTAGTCTTTGCAAAACATCCTAAAACTGTCCCATTCTCGTCTGAAACGGTAGAACCCATTTACAACATTGATGATTTCAATAAAGAAATAAAATTTAAATTACAAATAGCACAAAATAGAGCGAAACTGCTTATCGAAAAATTTAAAGCATTACAAAAAGAAACATATGATAAAAACACAAAAAAGTATCGCTAACTGAAGGACAAGAAATACTTTTAAAAAATGATACAGGACATAAATTAGATAACAAATACACAGGCAAATATACAATACAGAGCATAGGTCCTAACAATAATATAGTAATAGCGGATGATAAAAACAAAAAGTAAACAGTACATTTAGATAGAATAAAAATAATATAAACAGGATATGAGAAAAATATAAATTTTTCTTTTTAAAAAAAAGGAGGTGTAGTATACTTTTAGGGATAAGATTAGGCCACATACTTTTAGGGATAGATTATAAGTAATTAGAACTTAAGCATAATGTCTAGCTTTAAGTACCGTTAAGGACACTAGCCATAAGACCAATGTAAACGTTCTCCTATAAATACCGGGCTTGCGGCCCCAATAAATCACTTCAAGTCAAACCTTGCCTTCGCCTATTTCACAATGTGTGTGGAAAAGTGCATACAACATTCTTATTGCTTTACCAAAAGGTTTAGGCCTAAAAAGTTGGTTAAAAGCATGACTCATTTTCTCGCCTGAAGTGTTGACTATCGTCCAAGAGGTAAAGCGCCAAATGATCATGGTGGTTTTCCATTCTGGAACAATACCGACTGAAATTTCTGCAGAATGTCAATAATAAATGTAAACTAGAAGATTGTCTACAAGGCTTAGCTCAGATCAGTTGTAGGTATATCACTGGGCTTGGTTTAAAGTTGAACTGGGTTATGCTAAAATTACGGACATATAAATGCATTAGTGAATAAATTATCAAAAGTTAAGAGTATAAGTAACCACACGATTTAATTTTCATCTGATGACTAAAATTAAAGCAAACTTCTTGAAGTCATTATAATAAAGTATAAAGATCTGAGAATCAAGTTAGGCGTTTTAGTGTTGCTTATGATATTTACCTAAAACTATTTTCAAACGAAATTCAATATTACTTAAAGCAAAGGAACAAGACATCAGATTTTCGCAGTGACCAATAAATTTGTAAATTATTACCTTATTTGATTAAAATTAAATAAATTGATTAAAATAATAAAATTAGAAACTTTCCTTTCTTTTTGTAACACTAGAACTAAATGCACACATATGTAGCTTAAATGTATAACAAACAAATGAATGCCACATTAAATCCGGCACCTCTCGATGGGCGATATATAATAGAGTCATTAAAACTGTATAGACCAGAAGAGAGTTATGAAAAATAAGAAAACTATATAAAGATGAAGATTCTTCCGCCCCCAAAATTAATAAACTCTCTTTTGCAAGAGTATAAAAACAGAAGAGTACAATGAACTGTCGCAGAATACTTCGTCATTGTGTGTATATGTTTGTATGCGTATATATATGCTTGGGTGTGTGTGTGTATGTGAGTGAAGTTGAGTGGATTTTAGTTAAAGAAATGTCTGAGAATTGTCCTGGCTGAAAAAAGCTAAAAAAGGCGGAAAAACGAAAAGGCGTTGATGTTGATGTTATTGTTTTTTCCTTACATATTTCGACCAGATGTTATACAAACAAAAGGAGGGGGTAAAGGGATAAAGAATAAGTACTTTTTGACACAGAAATTCTAGAAAAAAAGTCCATCTCATACTTGGGACACACATGCAAAGTCTATGGAATAAAGAAGTCATGCTCAATCATCAATTTTTAAAGCAATATTTTATTTTTTATACCCTTGCAAAAAGGGTATATTAATTTTGGTCAAAAGTGTGCAACGCATCGAAGGATGCATCTCCGACCATATAAAGTATATATATTCTTGATCAGCACGACGAGACGAGTTCAAATAGCCATGTCCGTCCGTCCGTCCGTCCGTCCGTCCGTCCGTCCGTCCGTCTGGATCAACGCAAACTCCTCATAGACCGTAAGAGCTACAGAGCTGAAATTTTGCATGTAGGCTTGTATATACTGCAGGCGTTGTATATCAGCCGGATCGGACCACTATATCATATAGCTCCCATACAAACAGCAAAGTCACGAACAGTGACTTTTCTTAATAACTTCGTTATTTTCTGAGCTATTGAAATTTAATATTGGTGAGTTAATTACACATATAAACGACTATGCCAAATTTGATCAAGATCGGGTGACTATATCATATAGCTCCCATAGGAACGATCTTTCGAAAACAGTGACTTTGGTGAATAACTTCGTTACTTTTCACGCGATTGCTTTTAAATTAAACATTTGTTAGTTTAATATATCTGTTAATGGCTGTGCCAAATTTGATAAGGATCGGGTAACTATATCATATAGCTCCCATAGGAACGATCGGTGGAAAACTGTGACTTTGTCCAATAACTTCGTTATTTCCTATGCTACGACTGTTGGCCGTTCTTTCGCAAACATTATCCTTTTTAGATAAAACGTTTTTCCACTTTGATAGCTATAGGTAAGGAAAGAGTTACCAAAAAAGTTGCAAGGGTATACAAACTTTGACGCGGTCGAAGTTAGCCCCGGCCCTCTGGTTTTCTTTTTTTTTGTATACTTTTTCGTTTATATTAACTTGTTTCTTGTGTGTATGAAGTTATGTATTGATGTGTATATATATTTATAAATGAAACTCGACCAAGTCAAACTTGGCTTGTTAAAACTTTTTGGCCATACCAAATTCAAGGCCTTGGTAAAGGCGAATATTTCGAGCCAAACAAAAGGCTTCCATCTCTTTAAAATAACGTAGTGATTGCGATTTATTTGAGGTAAGGGTAAAGTTGGAATAATTACCAGCTGAGCCGCCCAAACGTTAACGGCTATTTGCCAACAAGACATCGACATCAACGTCGGAATGTTGAAAAGAATCGCCTAATTTGCGACCCTTGCAAATTGTGAATTCGGCCAAATCAAATAACTTACGACGCTCCTCAAAGGATGTCATCTTAGGTTCATTCATTGTTCGTATCAGATATCGATTCAATTTCTTCACCCTCATCATCCGATGATTTTACTTTTCATTTTAATTTGCTGGCAACTGCCAGACGTGCCGCCAATATTCCGAAATCAAGGGGATCGGCACATCTTGGATATGGAGTTCCGGTATGGCTGGTTTTCATAAATTGTTATTATTGGTTGTACTAACCTTTAGAATAGACATTGTTTTTTTGGTCGATTCCATATATATATATATAGTTTTTTTTTTTTTATATTTTATTTTATTTTATAAAAATTGTATATTTTGTTGTCGTGTTGTTGTTGTATTCAGTTTTTTTTTGTGTAAACTATAAATTTAAAGTACAAATTTCTGCTTGATTACAATACACTAGGCGGCATAAATATTTTGACGAAGAAAAAGTTGCGCATTTTGTTGTTTAACTTTTAAATTTCTTTATAGAAAATTATTATTTAATTTTCCTTCACTTTTTGACAAACGGGCCGTCTCTTTTGTCTTTGCTCGATGGGCAGCTTTACAAATACTTTTTTTTTTGAAGAATTATACTCAAAGGAGCTTTCATCTGTCCACAAAACACTTCTCCAGAACTCCTTTGGTTTGTTTATATGCTCCTTTGCAAATGCTAACCTTTTTAACTTGTGTAACCTTCCTATTCGGTTTCTCGTTGCGCGCCATGAATTTTATATAATCGGTTCTCCTATCGCAGCGACGATAAAGCTATCGATAACCAAAAAGAAGGCGGTAGGTGAATTGCAGCAGATCGAGATCCTCTGGTTCCGTAGCTCTTGCGGGGTGGGGGGTTGTTTGCTGAATCTCTACCTTTAATTATAAAATTTAATTTTATTAGGATCTCTACTGAAACTAACTTTAAATGAAAATAGAATGACTGACAGAAAATACTTACGAAAACCCAAGGAATTCATGTTAATAAAAAAAAAGGCGAAAGAAATGAAGGTGTATCCTTTTGTTCACAAGCTAGCGGTTACTGAGGTCAAGATGTAGATGGACCTTACCAGTTCTATACCCTCCCAACCATGAATCTTTATTGACATTTGTAAAGATTCCCAAAAAAACTGATAGATATCAACTCATGTACCCATGTCACTAGGAAAATTAATTATAAAGCTTAAGCAATCATATTTAAATTCATTATAATTTCAGATAGAAGCATTTCTTGTTGTACACGATGAATTTTAAAGAAATATTTACAGACTAATTTTAAACAGCGGGTCTGGTATGACTCAACATTTTGAGATTCTGAACTTGCAGACTTGCAAAACAATGGAACTCAAAGTTAATTAAACTATTGAATAAGAGGGACTAAAACTAGCAGTATAAACGAAAGCTTACTAGTTATACATTATTAATTATTGTAGAAGATTATAGAATAAAAAAATATAGAAGGAATATTAAAGGAATTCAGTTAACATTTTTTTTGTAATTATTCATCTTTTTCAAGTTTTCTTTTATCTTTTTTTTTTTGTTTTAAATTCTTTAAAGTTATGTTAAATTTTCAAGTCGCACAAATTCACTCATTGCTTTTGATTGCTCTTCAAGTCAAACATTATTTACGGAAATCAATCTTTTTTTTTTTTTTTTTAATTTAACTATCTGGTTGATCGCAAAACGCTGAAACAGAAATTACATCAACAAGTCAGAGTATCAATTGACTACCATCCTCCATAGTTCGCAAAAACTTGGTTGAAAGTCGCCGAATTGATACTACTTAATACACTAGGCACTTACCCCATTGTTTATTCGCTGAAAGGCCTTCCATCGTTGCACTGTGGGAGGGTGTTTATATGATGATTTCTCCTTCGCGCTTTATGACCACCATTAAACTCCGTTCACTCACTTTGCTTTTACATTTACTCTATTTTACGTTACTCTCGACTTGAATTATTTAATATAACCTTAACGAGACTTTAATTGATTCAATATTTCACTTATTTACATTCTCTTTCTTTTTTTTTTCTTTGTTTAACTTGATTAGGAATTAAAATTTTAAAAATAAGATCAGAAATGAAAATATCGGGACTTAAAGATTTCGTTCAAAACGAGGTTAATTCAAAAAAAAAATTTGTAGGAGCTTTCGAGGTGGTCACATAGACTGCGCTAAATAGGGCAACAGCAAGCAGTATCCAGAATTTGGCTAAAAGACAAACTTTGTCTGGGTCAGCAACATCAGAAGGTTAGGTAGGCCACTGCCTTTAAAACCTTGCCATACAAAAATCCGGTTCACCGAAGGTTAGGACACCTTTCGGGAAATGAGACACTTTGGCCGCACCGTAAGCCTTAACTTACAAACGTTGTGGCACTGCCGGTGTTTAGTTGGCGGTGTCTTTTCAAAGTCCGAATGCCAATTCCAGAAGGCAACGACAACCGAAAATTCGGATGCACCTGCTCCGGCACCAGAAATGGGTATTTGAAAACTCGCCGGTTTTCCAAAAAATAATCTTCCCAAACGAAAGCTTTTAGGAATATTGGCCAGAAAAAGTAAGGTTTCCAATCTAGGATATAGAGTAAGATGCAGATGGCGGCGGGGTAAAAATTCTAATTAACCTACATACCTGCTATGATTTATAACCAAAGATTTGGACTACAGCTTTTTCCTTTTTCACACTTTTCTCCTCAGAATTAAAAATGAAAATGAAGCCTAGCAAAAACTATGAAGCGCGTTGCCACCTCAAGAAAAAACGATAGATTATTTATCGCTATCCCCATATTATGCGTTTATCGATCGAGCGATACCAATATTTTTATTTATTGATTGATCGCTATTGGCAAAGTGGCGCGTAAAGACGTTAAGTTTAAAAATTTGAAAGTTTAAACTAGCGCACGCTACACCACCCGATAATATGCAACGTTAGGCAGCAAATTAGTGGGAATTAGTTCCGTATATCCTTGGCGTGAAATGTTCCTACTTCTCTACCTTGCATATTTTCTAACAAATAAAAGCAGTTTCCGAGCTTCTTTTTGATTCGACATTTTATGAATTTAGGGGCTAATTTAGCATTGAAGTTTTGAGAGAATTTGCTTAACGCGAAATTTCTGCGAAAAACTTCTTGGCCTTCTTTAAAAGAGACAGACTTACTGCGAAGATTATACTGTGCTACATTTCGATCATATGCTTTCTTAATGTTTTCTCTTATATCCTGTCGCAAAAGGTTTAACTGGTCAGTCTGATTGAGCGGTGTTATGGGCTCTTGTAACAACTTTAATTCCTTTAAAAGTTTATAATCTGATCCATGAGTAACCATGTCCAGTCCGAACAAAGCTTTAAAGGGTGAGCAACCTAAAGATTGATGCAACGAGGATCGCAATGCGCAAGATATACTCGTTAAATGTTGATCCCAAAGCGTTTGATCCTGATTTTTTAAATACGAACGGATCGCAGCTAACAGAGAACGATTAACACGCTCAGCTGCGTTGCTTTGCGGAGAATATAAAGCGGTATACTGATGTTTTATACCTAGTTCAGTAAGAAAAGAATTGAACGAATTTGCCTTAAATTGAACACCATTATCACTAACGATGATTTCCGGTACTCCAAAACAATGAAATATCTGTTTTAACAAAAATTCTTGTATATCCTCCGTGCGAAACTTTTTCAGAGGTTGTAACCAATGATATTTACTGAAATGGTCAAGAACAATTAATAAACCGACAAATCCATTTTTGCTACGAGGGTAAGGACCAAGTAAATCGATATACAGACGTTGAAAAGGTCTACAAGTTGGAATATGCTGTCCCATAGGTGGTCTAAGCGTATAATTTGGTGCTTTGGACTCCTTACAAGTGTCACATTGACGAATATGGTCCCGCACATCCTTTACCATACCAGGCCAAAAAAGAGTTCTACGTATCTTGTCAACAGTTTTCTGCATACCTGAATGTGAAGAGGTGTGGCTATCGTGAGCTTGTTTTAGAACATCAACTCTGAGTTTATCCGGTACCCATAGTTTCCAAAAAAGCTTCTCTTGATAAGAATCTCCATTGGCATGTTCGGTTCGAATATACAAATGTTTATTTACAATTTTGATATCTGGGAATTTGTCTGGATTTTCAGTGATTTTCTTCTTCAGATACATATAACTATCGTCCAAAAATGCTTCAGAGTCCAGATCTATAATCGGACCCATTTCTATCGCCTCTATCGAAAGGTTGGGCAATCTTGATAACGCGTCAGGAATCAAGTGTTCTTTTCCTTTTCTATGCGACATATTAAACTTAAATTGTTGTAAGCGAAAAATCCATCGAGCTAATCTCCCAGAAACATTTTGTTGACGCATTAGCCACAATAAACTGGAGTGATCAGTAACTACTTCAAATTCTTGCAATTCCAAATAACACCTAAATTTTTCTATAGCCAGTATAACGGCTAAACATTCGCGTTCAGTAACACTATAATTGCGTTGGGCACGACTTAACTTTTTAGACATGAAAGCAATAGGCTTCTCTTCCTCTGCGTCTGATAATTGGACAAGTACAGCGCCAATACCATAATCGCTGGCATCACAATGTAAGAAAAATTTCTTATTAAAGTCCGGGTTTTGTAGAATAGGGGCAGAAGTTAATAGATCCTTCAACTTATTCATAGAAGCTTGAGCTTCCGGAGTCCAAACAAAATTTCTTTTTGTTGACAACAGTTCCGTTATAGGATAAGTGAGATCGGCAAAATTCGGTATAAAACGGCGATACCAACCGCAAACTCCAAGAAATCCTCTAGTTTGTTTCAAATTCCTAGGTGGTGGCCAATTTTTAATACATTCAATTTTTGACAGATCGGTGCAGATACCTTTACTGTCTATTACATATCCTAAATAACTAATGCTTGCGACACAAAACTGACTTTTCTCTATGTTAATGGACAGATTAGCTTTCCGAAATTGCTCCGCAATTCTTGCTAACACCGAAAGATGAGATGAGAAATCCTCTGAATTTATACACAGATCATCTAAATAGCAAAATACACAATGGCGAAGGTCAGCAGGGACTACTTCATCCATTAGACGACTCATAGTAGATGTGGCATTACAAAGGCCGAAAGGCATAACTGTGAATTGATATAACGGTCTTCCTGGTACTGTAAATGCAGTAAGAGGTTTGGATGCTTCCGTTAATTCTATTTGCCAATAGGCATCCTTTAAATCGATTTTGGAAATAATATTTGCCTTGGGTAATCTTGAAAAAATACTGTCAATGCTGGGCAAAGGATAAGCATCCTTAATTGTGACTGCATTTAACTTGCGAGCGTCTAAGCACAGTCGCACTTTATTGGGCTTTATCACTGGTCGAATAGGAGAGCTCCAGGCGCTAACAGCTGGTTCGATAACTCCTAGTTGAATCATACGATCAATTTCTGTGTATACTAATTTTTCAACAGCGGGACTAATAGCGTAAAAACGTTGTTTTACCGGTTTGGCTTCGCCAATCTCGATATGATGTTTTATTAAAGACGTACGTCCGAGATGATGACTTGCATTGGGAAACATTTGCTTGACGGCTTCAAGCTGTCTAATTTGGGAATACGTGAGAGAATAAGAACTAGGGTCAGTCTCTAACTTTTTTTCAGAACCAATCTCGATCGAACTAATTATAGACGGGGCAAGTTCGAAAATTCTCCAAAAATCATGACCTAATATTAATCTTTTCTTCAACGTAGGAATTACAAATAATTTCAACATTCTTTCCAATCTACCGTACCGTACTATTACTTCTAACATACCAATCACATTTTGGCCGTTTCCGTCCGCTGTGCGCACTTGACCTTTAGTTTTTACAAATTGGGGAAAATGTGAAAAATCTGTTTGTGCTAAATCCGAGCCTATGCAACTAATGCTGGCACCGGTATCTAATAAACCTAATTCTGTGAACGTAAGAAATGAGACTTCTGCATAGCTCCTATTATCGTTGTCGTTTCTAAAAATTGTTGCTACAAAAAGTTTCTTGGTTTGTCTTGCGTGATCATAATATTTCCTTAGTCTTAACGTGCGTTTAGACAAGGGTTGGTCAGATCTGAAAATTCTGTCTTTAACAGTAAGGTAATGTTGTAAACGCTCAGGATATGACAAAAATCTTAGTGGGAGTTTTTGAGACTTTCGTACGTTTACTTTGTGATTCACAATGTTGATACTTTGTTGAACGTTTTCCGAGTTTGATGTAACTATTGCGGGAGCATCTGACGTTGTCTGGATGCACCCTTCGGTCGGTTTTCCGTTAGCCTTTTTATACAATCTTGACATTGAGGCTTGTAAACATTGGCCTTGCCGCAACCGTAACAAAAAATTGTGCGTTCCTCTAGACAGTTTTGCCAGGTGTGACCGGCTTCGCGACAATTCCAACAAACGAACTTTCCTTGCACAGCGGCAACTTCATATTCCTCGTCTGGGTCGGGAACTATTTTATTATCTTCGGTTTCCCCTTCTTGAATTTCAAAAATTTGTCTGCGTCCATTCGCTTTGGTGTTAGAAATTACTTTTACTTGAGGGCTGAGCTCTTGTGTTAGATTTTCTTGCATCTGTACTAATCTACGAAGGTGACCTATTGATGCGATGGATTGATATAGTAACTTTTGTCGTATCTCTGGCAACAGGTTATTTTGTAACATTTCCATCAGCTCCTCTTCCTCAAATTTTATACCGAACTTGTCAATCAAAGACGCTACCTCATCGTAAAAACAAACAAAAGATTCTCCAGCTTTTTGCTTTCTAGCACGAATCATTTCTTTGCTCATAAAATCTGATCGATAGTCTTTATATTGCTGACGAATAGCTGAACAAAACTCGCTCCATACTATTCGAGGGACTTGCTTATGATATCTCCAATACCACTCGCGGGCTTTTCCTCCAAATAATATTTGAATATGTTTACACACCCCAATAAAATCACTATCAAGAGTTTCCTCCGTTAGGGCTTTTACTCTATAAATAAATTCTTCTACTCCTAGACCTTCCGTAGATCCGTCAAAACGTAAATTCCATTTCTGCATTACATTTGCAATTTTTGCATTTTGAACAGTTGTAGGGCAGGGCGAACTTAACAGAGATCGGGTTTGGACCGTGTCTAATGGGACTTCTCGCTGGCCTAAATTCATAGGTAACGACGATACTACACGAGAAACTGTTTGTTCTATTTCTCGATTAGGACGAGTATTATTACCACGATTTGGTCTTGCTCTTCGCTGATTAGGCATGGTTCTAGGTAGTTGCGGTTCTGGTTGATTACTACTGTGACTGGCATCTAAGCATGATGCTGGTGCTTCGCTAACTGATATAGCTGGTTCGTTGAGCTGTTCTGCTCTGTCTCTTGGGACTTGACTTAGCTGTTTTGTAAAATTACGAGTCCATGCTCGAGAAGTGCTGGGTGCCAATGACAAATGTTTTTCCTTCGCTTTTGGTGAACAGTTGCCTACTACGAGCTTTATACTAGACACATTTACACATTCTCACAAATTGGGCAATGCTTTTCCTTTTCTAGTAGAGCTTCCAAACAGGATTTATGAAAAATGTGTTTACAGGGAGTACAGAAACATGTTTGCGTGTTGTCCAAAACCAAGGAACAAATTTTGCATATGTTTTCTGCTGGAGTGTCCGTATTTGGGGGACTATGTTGAACTAGAGACATTCTTTTTTTTTATTTTTAAATTATTTTCCTAAAAGTGACATGACTGGGTACATGATTTGAAATCGTAACTAGCTAAATGAACTTAAAGAATATTGGTAACTTTATTATTTTTGTTTTTGGGCTATTGCATCTACAAAATTGTTTCTTTTAGTCAGGCTCTGGCCTTTTGAATCTTCTGATCGGCAAGGCTATACTATCTGTATTACCAAGATCCAGACACCAGATTATTAAATCATCCGAGTCTTACTATAAAACAATATGTTCGTGTTCTCTTCGATTTCTTTAGACGTTCAGCTGTCGTAACATGATCTTAAATCCAATCAGTACTAATATCGAAACATCCAATATACAATAATCTAAATTGCTAAGAAAAGTTTGAACGACTTTACTAAACGCGTGCTAAATTATCGAGGACCTTAACTAAACGAGCAATTTGTGATACAGGGTATTGAAATTCTTGTTTACATTCATTCTTGCTTTTAACTTTGCGGCTGAATATTCCTAACAGAAACATCGGCTTAGCCAAGCAGACTTAAACCGTGCAGGTTCATTTATCCGCGTAAGTTAAACCATAATATAGTCTAACAAAATCGACGGAAAATTTGAAACCTCATGTTTTGATCTTAAGACTTTCCTGATATACTTGAACTCAACACTTTATCTCACTTAGGGTAGAACTACATACTTCTAAGGTGGTCTGCTGTCAAAATAACCACATGCTGTAACTTAAATAACTTCTTGTCTATATCTAATATTGTCAAGGAGTTGAGTATGCTTTTATCCTGCCCCACGTGTTGGGCGCCAAAAATTTTATGTAACCTTCCTATTCGGTTTCTCGTTGCGCGCCATGAATTTTATATAATCGGTTCTCCTATCACAGCGACGATAAAGCTATCGATAACCAAAAAGAAGGCGGTAGGTGAATTGCAGCAGATCGAGATCCTCTGGTTCCGTAGCTCTTGCGGGGTGGGGGGGTTGTTTGCTGAATCTCTACCTTTAATTATAAAATTTAATTTTATTAGGATCTCTACTGAAACTAACTTTAAATGAAAATAGAATGACTGACAGAAAATACTTACGAAAACCGCAAGGAATTCATGTTAATAAAAAAAAAGGCGAAAGAAATGAAGGTGTATCCTTTTGTTCACAAGCTAGCGGTTACTGAGGTCAAGATGTAGATGGACCTTACCAGTTCTATACCCTCCCAACCATGAATCTTTATTGACATTTGTAAAGATTCCCAAAAAAACTGATAGATATCAACTCATGTACCCATGTCACTAGGAAAATTAATTATAAAGCTTAAGCAATCATATTTAAATTCATTATAATTTCAGATAGAAGCATTTCTTGTTGTACACGATAAATTTTAAAGAAATATTTACAGACTAATTTTAAACAGCGGGTCTGGTATGACTCAACATTTTGAGATTCTGAACTTGCAGACTTGCAAAACAATGGAACTCAAAGTTAATTAAACTATTGAATAAGAGGGACTAAAACTAGCAGTATAAACGAAAGCTTACTAGTTATACATTATTAATTATTGTAGAAGATTATAGAATAAAAAAATATAGAAGGAATATTAAAGGAATTCAGTTAACATTTTTTTTGTAATTATTCATCTTTTTCAAGTTTTCTTTTATCTTTTTTTTTTTGTTTTAAATTCTTTAAAGTTATGTTAAATTTTCAAGTCGCACAAATTCACTCATTGCTTTTGATTGCTCTTCAAGTCAAACATTATTTACGGAAATCAATCTTTTTTTTTTTTTTTTTAATTTAACTATCTGGTTGATCGCAAAACGCTGAAACAGAAATTACATCAACAAGTCAGAGTATCAATTGACTACCATCCTCCATAGTTCGCAAAAACTTGGTTGAAAGTCGCCGAATTGATACTACTTAATACACTAGGCACTTACCCCATAGTTTATTCGCTGAAAGGCCTTCCATCGTTGCACTGTGGGAGGGTGTTTATATGATGATTTCTCCTTCGCGCTTTATGACCACCATTAAACTCCGTTCACTCACTTTGCTTTTACATTTACTCTATTTTACGTTACTCTCGACTTGAATTATTTAATATAACCTTAACGAGACTTTAATTGATTCAATATTTCACTTATTTACATTCTCTTTCTTTTTTTTTCTTTGTTTAACTTGATTAGGAATTAAAATTTTAAAAATAAGATCAGAAATGAAAATATCGGGACTTAAAGATTTCGTTCAAAACGAGGTTAATTCAAAAAAAAAATTTGTAGGAGCTTTCGAGGTGGTCACATAGAATGCGCTAAATAGAGCAACAGCAAGCAGTATCCAGAATTTGGCCGAAGGTTAGGACACCTTTCGGGAAATGAGACACTTTGGCCGCACCGTAAGCCTTAACTTACAAACGTTGTGGCACTGCCGGTGTTTAGTTGGCGGTGTCTTTTCAAAGTCCGAATGCCAATTCCAGAAGGCAACGACAACCGAAAATTCGGATGCACGTGCTCCGGCACCAGAAATGGGTATTTGAAAACTCGCCGGTTTTCCAAAAAATAATCTTCCCAAACGAAAGCTTTTAGGAATATTGGCCAGAAAAAGTAAGGTTTCCAATCTAGGATATAGAGTAAGATGCAGATGGCGGCGGGGTAAAAATTCTAATTAACCTACATACCTGCTATGATTTATAACCAAAGATTTGGACTACAGCTTTTTCCTTTTTCACACTTTTCTCCTCAGAATTAAAAATGAAAATGAAGCCTAGCAAAAACTATGGAGCGCGTTGCCACCTCAAGAAAAACGATAGATTATTTATCGCTATCCCCATATTATGCGTTTATCGATCGAGCGATACCAATATTTTTATTTATTGATTGATCGCTATTGGCAAAGTGGCGCGTAAAGACGTTAAGTTTAAAAATTTGAAAGTTTAAACTAGCGCATGCTACACTTGTTAACCTTTGAAATGAAAGGAACGTCCTTGGCTACAAATGTTCCGAACTCTCCTTCTTTCAAGCGCCGTCTGACTATCCTCTCGCTGATTGACTTATTGGCTGTCAAATTCAGCAAATCGGCTGCTTTTTGAGGCTTCAGCAATACGTTTTTTTTAAATTCCTGTAGTAGGACTAGTTTAAATTTTTCAACGAGTTATACTTTTTGTCCTTATTTATTTGGTAGTGCACCGTTTGTCGAGACACCTGGTACTCTTTGGCAATGTCCACTATTTTTTTTCCGGCGTGAAACTTAGCCACCATTGCCGATATAACCTCCAAACTTAATTCAGCCGTTTTAGCCATGGTTTACAATATGCCCTTCTAAATTTTTATTTTTTCAGTATCTTAAATATTTATTAAATTTAAATACATACGACTGTTGATTCAAACGCGCTCAAAACTGAATTCACATGTGCGAAATGATTTCGTCAAAATACTTATGCCACGCAGAAATTTGATGTTTGCTTGCATTCTTATAAGCAGAAAGAGAATGCAAAAGCTAAAGAACTTAAAATTTGGCATGCACATAGCTGTTAATAGATTCTTTGTTTGGCATTCATTTTAGCACCGTTATTTAACGGTACTACGCATGGACAGCTTCAAGAGGCACAAAACGATTTCGTCAAAATACTTATGCCGCCTAGTGTATATTGACATGCTGTGGGATTATGTAGCAATTAATTGGCAATTCCGTTCAAGTGGCGTATAATTAATGCGATTAATATTATTTCAATGGAAATTATTCTTTCATTTTAATGATGCATAATTCGTGATAATTAAATTGTTCTTGTTCAATGTGAAAAGTTGTGTGGTAATTGAATGTGAACGATATCAAATGGCAATGGAAACAAAGAAAAATCATGTAACACTATATATGTATGTATTTGTTGAATTTGAAGGCAAACCGGAGTTTCAAATGGCCCCAACTGATTTCAGACCTGCATCTTATATGCTCGGCCATTTTTTAGCCATTTTTAGTTGTCGGAGATTTGAAACGCATCCTATTTTATGGGTCCTTCCTGAGCCATGGAAAGTTTTCTAACCTTTGTACGACGGTTTGAAAACCACGCCTTGAGCTGCAACAAATGAAACATTCAATTACTACCTTATATATGCATTGTTTTCATGCTTATAGTTAAACTTACCTGACGATCAGTTAGCTGCAATTTCTCAGCCAACTGTTGACACTTCTGGGGTCAAATACATATTTGATTTGAACTCAAGTTCCATCTCTTAGACTTGATATTCTGAATGGTTTTTACGACCTACAGGCTTTCTAGGAGTAACACTGCTAGGAGTGCTAGGACAGCTAACCAATGGACCTTCAGTAATAGCTAAAGAAGATTAAAAAGAGAATTAGTTCAATAATTGTTATGGCACTTGTTAATGAAAAAATAACGATAGATATATTAATTTTAGCCTCTAAATTTGTAAAAATAATCAACAAAACGGAATTTCTAAAAGGCTCCATTAAAATATACCTCAACTTTGGTATCAGAAAACAAGTTATCAGACCCCAGTTCCTTTGCTACACCCATGAATGCATTGCATTCCCATCTCCCCCCCGCTTTGGTTTGTTCTCATTGTTGGACAGGAAGATATTGAACTGAACCGCATTCAGAGTTTATGGCACCCGCAGTTTAAACTTTTTCATTCAATTCAGTTAAGTTGATTTTCGCTTTACTTTCGCATTTTGTTGCTGCTTTTTGTTGTCTTGCCGGTGCCTGTGCCTCCCTTTCTACCTGGATTGTTGACCTGGCTTTCTTCTGTTACACTTTGGTATAGACGAAAGACCTTCGTCCTGGTCCTGGCTAATGGTGATTATTGCATTTTACTCTCCTGCTGGCACTTAAAGCGGCATCCCCAGCAGATGGCACCGATGAAGGGAGTGGTGGCTTGAAGGCATTGAAGTGTGACACTATTGCACACACACACACGCACACACACACAAAAAGCTGAAATGCGGACAGGAGGGCTGCGGCTAACTGCAGGTACAGCTACGCAAATATCCTGCAGGCGAGAACAAGAGCCGACTTTCAAGACCAAGTCCATCCAGCAGCAGCTGCCAACTTCGGCCGTGTGGAAGAAAGTGCAAAGTAAATTCACAACAGCTACAAACTCTAATTCCCTTTTCCCTTTTCAGCCACAACTACAAGTCCGGGTGCGGATGTGCCAGGCAAATGCACAACTCTCTAGCTAGGACAAGATTTGGCTCCTACTGCAAACTTTGATTAAATCACACAACAAACTGAGTAAGTTTACCAAGAAGCGAAAATGGGGGAGTGTGGGGTATAAGAAAGGTTCATGCTGCCAGCGGTTTGTGTGGGACAGATTCAAGTGGTTGGCCACAGGGCCACTGACTGCAGTTAACTTCAATGCGAAAAAGGTGAGGGAGAAAAGTAAAGGCAAGTAAATAAATTCATTAAACGATTAGAATTCAGAGTCGTTTCTTTTTCTGTGCTGGAGCTTAAATATTCAGTTATCTGAATTACGGATTAAGTAGACTAATGTGGCAGTGGCCCGTGCCAGGTGCCAGTCAACATTGTTTTAAGCACAACTAACTTAGTTTCTGCAAACTAATGAAGTCGAATAAAAAAATAATTAGCAACAGCAACAACTAGTATTAAGTGCCATTTAAATACATACCAAAGTGATTTTGTAGAAGAACTTAGAACACTTATGAATCTCTACTAAATGTTTGGCATCCTTCATTTAAACCAAAATCTCTGCTGTGCGAGGCATTGACCACATTATAAAGCACTTTCACTTCACTAATTAATGCACAACCTGCAACTATCCTTGAAACTTGGCCATGTCGGCCACATTAGTCTGCAATTTATGAAATGTTTCTATGATTTGGAAGTTTAACTAATTACACAAGGTACAAGGTACTTATACATTTATTCTGTTTGGAAAGTTAATAATGTGTGAATATATGAAATCATTTATTGTAAATGGATTCACTTCACAAAGAATTTGGATATTCTTTCCATTCATGATGCATACGGATTTGGCTTGCCTGTGAGAACGCCAAACCGTTCCCACTCTGCATTGATACTTGATAACTATGACTTGCAAATAACACTTGTAAATTTTAAATACCCTCAGTGTATTGGACCCTCCCTAATCACTGCCAAGCTTCAATTCCCATTTGTCCGATCGGGGTGGGGTGACGGGTTTTGGCGTATCAACAGCCTTGGGAGCACGACAACGATTACATCTCTGACGATACCAGAAATTCTTATTGAAACAGTAGCAGCATTCCCAGTCGGTCTTATGAATGCGCCAACGGCGAGCCACCCTCATGAAAGATGGTGAACCACTGAAAAGGGGTTCGGCTGCATACTCCGATTTGCTGGCCTTGCAACGATTGCAATTGGAGCGCCAAACAAAATTGCTGTACCAATTGTCACGAGCCGGTCTTCATTTACGGGGTCGACGTTGACGATTCAGCTGCTGCCGATCCTGTTGGTGTTCCCGATTGTTCGATGGAGCGAACTCTCGAGGATATCTAAAGCGGATGCCACGACCCTTGCGCGTTGATAGATATGCTGGTAAAACCGTTATAGTTTCTCCCATAAATTTGCTGCCATTCAGGCATCTAATGGCCATTTCCGCCATGAACGGACTTATATACATATGTAATGGTCGCCTCACCCTTTGATCGTCCATTTTGCTTATTTTTGTACACAAAAATCCTTGGTTTACTCGCATGGTCCACAGCGATCATTCCCACGGAACTAAAGAACATGAGAATATCATTTTTCGTCACACTCAGACGCATGCCGAGCACAAAGATCGTCTCTGGTTTCAGTTCGAATCGCTCTTGCCCGAGCAAAATGAACGGGACACCATCAATGGACGGTAATATATTTGGACTCATACTCGTCGGTTCCTTTGTCAAACTCCTGGCCAATAACATACTGAAGCTCATGGATATGCCAGTCTGTTGTCGATGATATTGTTGTTGTCGCTGTTCACCAATATCCATCGATGGCTGAACCACATTTCTGTTCATTTCGGCTAACCCGAAACGACTTGACCTCGAGCTCAATATCATGGTTGAAGATGCCGCCATGATTGTGGGCGTTGCCATTGTGGTCACACTGTGGCGTCTACCCAAGTCACGATGTCCACCAACGCCGCCTTCTTCAGTTTCGTTCTGGTCTAGCCCTTGACCTTGAACTCTGCCGAATTCACAGTAGCTGCTTCTGCCCAATAACAATGGACCACGCGCAACTCCGCTGCCATCCTCGAACCTATATATGTCGCCAAAAGAACCGAAAGCACTAGCCGAACTGTTTAAATAATTTGGATGTAGATAAATTTGGTTTTGATGAATTCCGAAAAAAATTTGGCGTGTAAAAGGGTTAGCATACTGATGAACAATAAACCACTGAGTTTAATATCTCATAAGAACTTTTTTTACTTCAATGTTACTGAACTGTGTCTGCCACTGCCAGAACACGTCTTGATCGTTCGTTTGCTTGCTTATTACTAAATTTTTAATTCTTACGTAACTACGTAGGTCATATAGGGTTATAAAGAGTGACAGTGACAGAGCATACCAGACTGGCGCCAGTATATTCTAGAAAACTTAAGAGAAAATACAAAAACAAAAGCATTGTGAGATGTGCAAGATCATTCATGAGTCTTTGCCTTGCTGCGTATAGTAAAGTTAAATGACAATTGGTTCCTCAACATCCCGCCCCCCCCTGAAACTCCGTTTCTAAACCCGGTAGGGCTGCAATCTTCGTGATAGGGCGAGTAACTTCTGATTTGGTGAGAACCTGAACCGCTCTGACGAGTACATCATCTCCTGTGAACACCTGAGTTACCCGTCCTAAGAGCCATGCCGATGGAGGCGCGTTAGAGTCCTTGATTACAAGAGTACAAGATTACCGATCGCAATGTTTGGCGATGTCAAGTATTCTTGATGCCAACGCTTCCAAAATCCTTGAAGCATTGCTTGAACATGCTGCTAGTAGCTCACTCGATTGGTCGGAATCTGCAAATAGCTGTCTTCAGGAACTGCTGTATATGTTCTGCCAATTAAGAAATGTGCCGGTGACAAGTAGGCAATTTCAGTATCCGATGCTGTGCACAATGGTCGCGAATTAACGACAGATTCTATTTGCGAGAGCAGTGTGTGCATCTGCTCAAAGGTGAGGACGTTGGTTCCTATTACACGTCGCAAATGCAGCTTAACCGAGTGTACAGCTGACTCCCACTTACTACCCCAGTGTGGTGAATATAAATGAATAAAATTCCATTTGATACCTTGATCCGTAAGCACTTTCGAAACGACGTCATTGTGCTCGCGTGAAGCGAGAAGCTGTACCATTTCGTCTAGTGCACGTTTTGCACCAACAAAGTTACGCCCGTTATCGCTATACATTTGGGAGCATTTCCCACGACGAGCCATAAAACGTTTTAATGCCGCCAAGAATGTGTCGGTGCTGAGATCAGTGGCCAGCTCCAGATGAAGAGCTGAAGTAACCATACATACAAACAGGCAAATGTAGCCCTTTTCCTTCCTGGGGTTTCGTCCCTTGTGAACCTTCAACAAGATAGGTCCAGCATAATCCAATCCAGTATGCTCAAATGGAAAGGCTTGTCGCACTCGAACAGCCGGTAAATTGGCCATAAACTGATGTGCTGTGTGATGGCGCTGTCTAAAACAGTTTAAACACTCATGTGTGATACGTCGAATAAGATTTCGTGCGCCAATGATCCAATATTTCTGGCGAATTATTACAAACATTGCTGAAACTCCTGGATGAAGACTGACCTTATGCTCATATTTCAGCAGCAATTCCACAAGGCGATGTTGTTTCGGCAAAACTACTGGATGCTTGGCATCTGCAGGCAATTGCGACCTTTCCAAACGTCCACCCACACGTATAATTCCATCTTCGTCAACGAAGGGAGATAGTTTGCTTAAAATTGATCGTCGCTCCAAAGATTGCTGCCTCAAAAGCGTTAGTTCTGAAGTCAGGGTCTGCCATTTGGTATCCATTAAATACCGATAGTGATGAACCATCAATGTTTTCACGAGCCAATGGTGAGGTGATCTTTCCTAAAATGTGAGCTTTAATATTGATGGAATGACTCGACACACGAGACATCATCTGGAGAGAGCAGAAACCTCTGGTTATTCCTGCCTTGACGTCTGAGATGCCCGATGTGGCAACTCGAAATGGCGAACGTGCAAGCCCCAACGTCTGTACGCACCGTTCCGAAATGAATGACAAGTCTGAGGCGCTATCCGATAAAATACGGCACGTCAGCAGGGCTCCTTGAGAATTTCGGACGTGTACCAATGCAGTAGGTAGAGTGCTTCTTCGTTGGCCATTTGGCTTAGGCTAGGTCTGGCAACATTCATCATTGCTATCGCTGATTGGCCTGAGTTGCCTTGGTGCTGCTCTGCGCTATTATGCTGTGTAGAATGGCCTTCAGAATGCAGCATAGAATGATGGCGGCGCTTGCAATACTTGCAAGAAGACTTCGAGCCACAAGCGCTTACTCCATGTCCAGTTCTCAAACAATTAAAACACATATGTTTCTCCTTCGCAAAGGTGTAACGTTGCTTGATACTCAAGCTCTGGAATTGAGGACAAGCCGACAGTATGTGCTCAGTACTATGACATTTCATACAATTACCTGTAATGGCAAGCATGGTGCGTGCTTGCCTTTTTCCTTTTTCATCCCTCGGTTTGCTCACTACATGATCGACAACTTGACTGAGCTCAAGGCGATCGCATCGTGAGTCCAAAAACTTGAGCAACTCTTCAATGGTAGGATTTTCGATATCCTGGCTTTTGTCGATCCATTCACGTCGGGTAGCCTCATCAACCTTGTTGATGAGCAAGTATATGAGCCAACAGTCACGGCCCGTTTGTCCAGAAGCGTCTAAAGCCCGAATAACATCACTGGCTCCGCAAGTCAGAGCGCGTAGCGATGATGAGTTTTGCCCAACAGCTTTTGGCAATGCGGTGAATGTGTCCATCAGTAAATACACCAAGTAACGGGGCTTTTCATATCGATCACTCAATGATTTCCATGCAGTGTCGTAATTTGCACCACTACGGGCAAATGCTGGATGAGTATCGCTGCTTCTCCTATGACGCATGACTTCATGTGATGAAACTTTTGGATATTCGTCAAAGTTGTCTTTCCGTCAATGGTACTCTCAAACAGGTCTTTAAAGGCATGCCACTCCTTGTAATCTCCACCGAAGGGCTTGATGTTGATTTCCGGTAACTCACAATCTCTTGGTGCCGGTGTTGCAACCGACTGTGAGCCTGACGAAGACGAAGTTTGGTGTGGCGAGAGCAATCTCTCAACCAATAGTTGCTGCTGCTCCATTTGCCGTTGCTGGTGTTCCATTTGACTCTGCATCTGGAGTTCCATTTGACGCTGTACCTGGAGTTGTAGTTGTTGCTGTTGATTTTGCAATTGTTGCAGAATTCCTTGGAAGACCGAACCATCGTTGCCAGCCGCGACGATTTCTTCCAACTTCCAGACGTAGCCAAGGTAGCTCGTAAAGCCTTAAGGCGGGCATTTGCTCTTTCATATTTCTCCTCGTATATCTCAAAGTTTTCGGTAGGGTCCACATAACCCTCTAGTTTGTCGTATTTGGCCAATTCGTCGCCCGACTTCACGAACTCGTTCCACGCATTGGACAAAGTTTCCAATTTGGTGTCAATTGTGAAGACGTCGGCATCCTGTGCAGGATTCTCTGCATATCCATATATGCGGGTAATGGTTGTCTTCAATCTTCCTCTGGCCTTTATGAATATTTTCATTTCCTCCATGATGAAATGCCAAGAAATTTCCACTGCTTGTGTGGACCAAAAATTTCAAGACGCGTGTTTTTCCCAGAGATGTGTTCCCTCACGATCTCGTCGATTATATTGATAACAGATACCGATAGGCGAGTGGCGCCACCGTTTATCCGGCTCGAAGGACCAAATTATGATGAACAATAAACCACTGTGTTTAATATATAATATTAAGAGAAAAAAAAAAAAAATATATGCCTTTTTTGAATCTGTGTTTTTTTGTACAACTAGTGAAACCTACACGAACTGAATCCTATTGAATACTAAAAACGAATTGACTAACTACCCTGAACGCAGGTACTACATTGAAAAATCTGAGTGACATTTAAAATCTTTGATATTGTGATACACTAGAAAAATATGAAATTTAAAAATAAAGTAAAAGGGTGTTTGCCTTTAAAAATTTACAACAAAATGTATTAATATATCAATTTGAAAAGTTCTTTTGGTAAGCAATATATATATTTGTTCACTTTCATCCATTTTGCATGAATTATGTAAACTTTCCTTTAGATAAATTGACTATATTTTCTCTGTACTTAAAAACTAAAAAACAACAAAAACAAAAATCCTCTCAATTCATAATTTTATTGCATTTTCCCTGTAATCAGCAAAGCTTTCAGTATAAAATGAGCTGAATATAAATAATCGATAAGGTTAATAATTTCATAAGTAGAGATAAGACTGCTTGCAAAAAGCATCAGAAAATTTAACAAAAGGAATCACTTTTCACAACAAAACAGAAATTGTATGGAGTAATCACAAAAGTCCGTTATATATATCGAATTTAAGTCATATTTATATAATTTACAATAAAAGTGAATGTATGGAAGTAATTTAACTCAGCTTCTTTCTTGAGTCCCTAAAATAATGAAATTTTTGAAAAAGCTTTTTTAAGTGATTTAAACAAAATTGTGAGGGGTTTTACTTAGATTATTTCAACACTCTGTAAATAAGAGCTGTCAGCATATTTCTCTTTTTATTTATCAGTTGTGGCAGACAGAATCGCAATCCGTTGCCATTTTCAATAGAGGGAAATTGTGGCAGGTTGTTTACTACTGCCACGAAATGGATACGATATCAACATGGTAGCCAATTGGAAGGTATACTGTCTCTCTCATCACCTACTTCAACTTGATTCCTTTATTCGATGGATGTGCTCTACTGGAGGAAATACAAAACCGTTGTAAGCTTCTCAATATCAAATACATATTGTAGTTGTGGAAAGGGGCGGAGGGATTGCTCTGTGTGTGCCACAATGCGATACAATTTAGATTTAGATGCTTTGCCTGATTTATTCGTATTGAACGTGTGGGCGTGTTGCCGACGTCTAAGTCGTGATTGTCAACGTGTCTGAATATGAGTCCTAATGCTGTCTGCCAAAAGGTGCTTCAAAATTCGATAATCTCTTTGACAGCAGCAGCGTCTTTAAGTTGTCGTTGCCTTTAATAGGCATTAGTTTCCATCAAATAAACTTAAATTGTATATATGTACATATATGCAGTTAAACCAAATGATATACAAAAGAAAAAGTTTCACTCACTTTTGCAATTGTCAAGTGGACCATCATCTAAATTTCCAATATAAAAATCAATTAGAAGCTGTGGTGCATATTTTTTCATATCAGGTTGGGTCACAACTTCCTCGATTTCGCCAAATTGAACATGAAATACCAATTGTCGATTACGTGGAAAACCACATATAATCCTATCCGCCTTAAGGTTGCGAGTAAATCCATTTTATCGACTATTGGACCAAATACGTCAAAATTCTTTTCTACAAAACATATTTATATTGGATTATTTTGTGTACAACAAATTTATTTTAAGATTAAGAAACATTTACCCCAAGCACTGCGAGCCGTTGAAGAAATCTGAAAAAACAATTTAAAGAATTTGAAGTTTTTTAATTGGACCATTTTAGTTACATACATTTTTTTCTTGTGGTGTCAAGTTTGGAGTTGATTCAGACGTTTGTGGTGGTTTGGGGAACTAAATCTGCTAAAATAAATAAAGGAATAAATACATTTATTTAAGGGATTACGCCACCCCTGAGGTCCAAAAAACAGGTGAAAAAATGAATTATTGCTGTGCGGCCAGTATACAATTTAGTTTTAAAAAATTTTTTTTAAAACAAAATGGCAGAGATATGGGCCGGCAAGTGCCACCATGATTTCTAAATCCTTGCAGGTGGGGTGTCAAATTTCTCGGCTAAACATCACCCGAAAAATCCAAAAAAAAATCTTGTTATTCAGGAAGGCTATGGCTATCCGCCCACGTAGGATTTTTTTTTTTTAATTTTTTTTGGCAAAATGGCGACTGTTTGAACAGAAAACGCTTTTTTCGGAGAACATTTTTGGCTAAAAAAATTCATAACTTCCAAACAGGACCTTAAATCAAAAAATCTTACGTGGGCGGATACCCAACACTTTAAAGAATATGTGGTAAAAATTTAAGCCAAATTGGTCCAGTAGATTCGGAGATATTTGACACCCCGGGTCAAAAAAAGTAGTTTCGAGAAAAACGCAAAAGAAAATAATGTACCGCGTCGGGGCCGACTCGGCCGCGCTCACTTCTAAACGCTGTAACTTCGGAACTAAATCGAATACCGATATGATGTAAAGTGTAAAAGATTCTTAAAACTATAGAGAATTTTTAGAGCCAAAAAAAAATGGTTTTTTTTTTTCAAAAAAATGTTTTGTTTTTTTTCAGGGGTGGCGTAACCCCTTAAGACACCTCAAGGTAAGTTTTACTTACCGGCAGCTTTTCCATTCTGAAGTGTCCCAGTTGGACGTCTTTGCTGTAAGAAGTTAATGTATGAATTTTAAATGTGGCTAAATACTTACATACATATTTTAGATTACCTTGGGTTGAGCTGTAAAAAAAAAAAAAGAAGAAATCGCAAAACATGTGTTAAATTGCTGAGCGACGCCACGCTGTCTGCCACGCCAGACAAATACATTCACATACATACATACATATGTATACATACATATACTGTATACACATATGTATTCACTTAAATGTTAAAAAAGTTTATTAAATAAAGGACATACCACCTGTTTTATTCATTTCAATTAGGAAATATATACAAATTAGTTATTATATACTGTAAATTTATAAAAACAAAAATTAAACTTGTAAAAAAAAAAACTTATTTAATTCCTTAAACATGTGCAAAGTGCAAGTCTGAAGTGTAAGTGCTGCCCATCAGTGGCAGCTTATGAGAAATTATGGGCAACGCTGAAAATTTGCGGTACGGCAACCCCCGGTAAATAAAGAAGCGTCATTAGCGCTATTAGAGCGGAGAAGAAGATTATAAAATTGTTCTAATAGTTTGCTTAAATATCAGATTTTGGGTTTAGGTCACATATATAAATTTATTTGTTTTTTCTTTAATATTAAGCGATAATTCGGGTATATCAACTTTAATGAGCTGAAACGATCCAACATAAAAATAATACGATTCTTGAGGTTATTCTTCAAGTCTCCAAGTAAATAGTGAAAGGTGAGTGGAAATGGACAACTACTAAAAAGGTAAGCACATACATAATTACATATATTCAAAATGAAAATTATAGAAGGAATTTTTTAAGGTTGGGGAAAAAAGTGTTTGGAAAATGACAATAGTACCAATATGACTAAAAACATTTGAAAAGTTACTAACTATATTTCAAGAAGCAAATATCTGAATTACAGCCAATTCGATCAAAGCATTTGAAAAATGAGAGAAAGGAGACATTTTTACTCCCTTTAAACAAATTATAAAAACCAAAAAAATAAAAAACCAAAATAACATATTTCATTTTAGTAGTTGGCTGTCATAATTTTGTCGTCTCAGCTTCTTACGCTGATCAGGAATATATAATTAAATATCCAATTTTCCCAATAAGGAAAAAAAAGATATTTTTTGTGAGTTAAAAGCAACGTACTTTATTATTTGAATGAAAACTTAGAACTGATTACAAAAATGTCTTATGGTTATATTTATAAGCTAAATTTGGGAGCCCTTTGGTGGCGTGATTGATATTTCGATGATTTGATTGGTCCGATTTTAATTGCTGAGTTAGCGTTCTCACGCTTTTGGTTGTTAGGGGGACAATTATTATTTCAAGTGTTCAATTGTTTATGTTCATTTTATGGATTAGCGTTCATACGCTTTGGGTTTGAGGGGGACAATTGTTTATAAAAACGGATGTTTACTTTAACGTTATGAATTTATATTGATAAATGACTCCCCCATCCTAAAGAAAATAGCCTGTCCTCAGGCGGATACATTGGGATATAGCGAGGGGTTTTTCTCAGCTGTAAATATTGGAGTATCAATTTTGTTTATAATTTGGGACTCGATTTTTTCAACAATTGGGGTTTCGATTATGTCTGTGGGACCACGATTGTTATTTGATCGAAAATGCTTAATTATTAATTTTTGTGGCATTGCCTTAAACTTATAGATTAAGTATGTAATCAAACTTATTATAGTAAGTATAAAAGTGGTTAATGTAATAGTTTGAAATGCAGTATAATATTTCGTATGTTTGTTAATTATCTCTTTTGTTTGGATAAAGGAAATAGGTTCTAGCCTGGTGATATTGTTTGTTACATAAATGCTTTGGCTATAGTCAAGCAAAGAATTTATTATTGATATTTCGTTTAGTTGTAAGGCACAATCGTAAATTTTTATTATGTTATTGTTTACGCAATTTTGATTAAGTTTAGTTTTTGGTAGATTCCATGTTACAATTATGTTTGGTTCAATGTAATTAGTTTGAAAATTCTTATATGTCTTAGTGTATTTACAAGTGGTTGGGATTTGATTTAAAATGCCTATTATACATTCGTTAGTTTCTATTTGTTTTGTGTTTTTATTGAACAAAGTGTTGTTATTAAAATAGTATTTATCGTATGAATTTTCAGTCAAAATATTTTTATTCTCGTCTGGATAAGGAAGTATCTCAAAGATAGGGGTTTTTATTATTTCTTGGGGAATGTTTGAAATGATAAATATCTCGTTTGAACTTGGTTTAAGCCAGGTGGAAGTTTTTGTATTCAATAGTAATTAATTAATTGTCGTATTTGCTTTTATTAACTTTCTTTTTCTTCTTGAATTTTGATTTGTAGTGTGTAACTTTTTGTCCTCTATTTCTTTCTTCAAAATGTTTCTCGTCTAACTGATTTATTTCTCCTGTCTTTTTGAATGGGTTTGTCGTTTTTGACTTTACTAATGGTGCTTGTTTAAATCTAGTGTCGATTTCGAAGTCGTGTCTATCTTCATTTAAATTGTTTATTTGATGTATTTTTTTTGTTTGGGTATTATAGTTGGGGGATCCTGCATAGATAAAATGTCCGCTGGTGTTCGGTTAGTTGTTTTATGTCTCGTCTTATGGTTGTATACGTAGAGAATTTTTTCAGATTTAAGTAATTTATCTTCGATGTCATTTTCACTATTTATAATTCTGAGTTTTTCATTTACTGTTTTATGGAATCTTTCTACATCTGAGATGCCGTTTTTACTTGATGTGATTTCTAACTTTACATTTTCTTCTTGTAGCCAATTTTTTAGTGCTATACACAGAAATGCTGAATCTTTGCCTGATTTTATTTCTATTGGTTTGCCCATTTCAGTGAATACTTTCATAATTGCTCTCTTGGCTTCTAACCAATCTCTAGACTTTACTTCTACAAGTGTTGCAAATTTCGAGTAAATGTCAATGCATGAAAAGAATTGTAAATTGTCGATCATGTAAAAGTCCATGACGTATTTTTCTCTGATATTAAAAAGTTCTGGTGTTATTTCAAAAGTTAGTTTTGTATACCTATTTTCTGTCTTTGCGATATTGCATACTGAGCATTCATTAATAATGTTTTGAATTAGGTTTTGAAAATCGGGAAAATAATATTTTTCTTTAAACAAATTAATCGTTTTTCCAATTCCTGGATGTAATAATTCTTTATGTTGTTTTAGGATTATTTCTTTAAATTGTGCAAACGTTTGAAGGTCCTCTAACTTAATGCTAGATTTCGAGGTTTTTGTATTTGCGTTTGGTTGTATTATTCGATAAAAGCTTGTTGAAATATGGGAAAATCTTGTTCATTATGAAAATATAGTACAGTGTTCTTACTGCAAAGATATCTTATGATTATATCCCTTGCGTAAGCATTGGTCATTTCTTTGCATGTTATTTTTATGTTTGTTTTGTAAAAGTAAGTTGTTGTTTCTGCTTTGTCTTCTGAACCTCTAATGAATTCTATTTGTCTGTTGTAATAATTAATGGGTCTTTCTACTATTGGAATGTAGTTTTCATTATCCTCGTGAGCACTATGTATTGTAGCTGCTGTGCTTTCTGTTGATCCTAAAAAGTTTTCATCTATTTTAACTCTGGAAAGGGCATCTGCTACATGATTTTCTTTGCCAGGTAAATATTTAATTTTGTAATCAAACTCATTTAGTCTTACTTTCCATCTTTGAAGTTTCATATTTGGTTCTTTTATATTGTTGAGCCATACTAAAGGCTTATGGTCGCTTAGAATCTCGAACTTTCTACCGAAAAGGTATGGCCTAAAATATTTGGTTGCCCATACAATAGATAGTAATTCCTTTTCTATGGCTGAATAATTAAGTTCGTGTTCGTTAAGTGTTCTACTACCATAAGAAATAGGTCTATGGTCCTGTGAGAGGAACTCACCTAAAGCTATGTTGCGAGCATCTGTGGTTAGGAAAAATGGTTTTTTGAAATCGGGATATGCAAGTATAGGATCATTCATAAGGAGATATTTTAATTTTTCGAAGGATGAAATATAATTTGGGTCGTTTATATTTATTTTAGCTCCTTTCTTTAATCCTAGAATTAAAGGTTTTGCAATATGTGCAAAGTTGGGTATAAATTTCCTGAAGAATCCGCATAATCCTAAGAATGATTTAATTTCTTTTGGAGTTTTGGGTATCGGAAATTTTTGAATTGCTTTGACTTTATCTGGGTTAGGCTTTATACCTTCTGTTGTTATTATATGACCAAGGAATGCTGTTTCCTTTTTCATAAATTCGCATTTGTCGAGTTGGAGTTTAAGATTAGCTTCTCTTAGTTTGTTAAATACCTTTCTGAGTGATAGTATGTGTTCCTCCAATGAAGTGGAGTACACAATGATGTCATCCAGATAAACAAGGCAATCCTTATAAATAGGGTCTTCCAAAAGATTATTCATGCATCTTTGGAATGTTGCCGGGGCATTTTTAAGACCAAATGGCATACGTGTGTATTCGTAATGGCCTTGTTTAGTTGAGAAAGCTGTTTTTGCAATAGATTCAGGATCCATTTGAATTTGATGAAATCCCTTAGCTAAATCAATGGTGATAAAGTATTGGCATTTTCCCAGTTTGTCGAGAATTTCGTCCATGACTGGAATTGGAAATTTGTCATCTATTGTGACTTCATTTAGATTTCGATAGTCAATGACTAAACTGAATTTTTGTTTCTTAGAAGCATCTCCTTTTTTTGGAACGATCCAAATGGGTGAACAGTAGGGGGAATTCGATTTTCGAATGATACCCTGTTCAATCATTTCATTTATTTGTTTGTTGACTTGCATATCAAATGTTTGGGTATATTTGTATGGTCGTTTATAGATTGGGTCCTCATGTTTTGTATGAATAGAGTGCTTTATTGTACTCGTGAAAGTCAAATTTTCACTTTCGCGGTACTGAATGTCACTGAATTCGTACAAGACCTTTTTTAGTTTTTGAGTTTCCTCGTTGTTTAAATGGTCGAGTCTATACTCATTGCTTTCTATTATTTCGTTTTCAATCGCAAAATTTGTTTCCGGGTCCCTTTCTGTGGGTGGGTCCAAAACTTCTATGTTTTGTTCTTCTTCTATTTCTTCAACATCTCTAAAATAAAATGTATAGTTTCCTAATTTTGCGTATTCTTCTTCATAATTTATTTGTGCTTTGCAGGCTTTTAGGAAAGTTCTGCCTATCAACATGTCGTATTTATTTGAAAATTTATGGATATAAAATTTTTGTTCTGTCGGACAAAGTTTGCTGGGTGCAAGGAAAATAATTTCTTTTAGTTCTACTGCTCCTTCAATCATGTGAATTTTGGAATCTCCTAAATAGGTTTTGAAATTAAAAAAGTTTTCGGACATTATATTAATTGAAGAGCCTGAGTCGACTACACATCTCAAAGGTTTATTGTTCATCATTATTCTGATGAAGGACTTGTCTCTATCTCTTCTTCCGATTGATCCGAGGCATTCTGATGAAAATTTTCGGATGTGTCCATTTTGCTAATTCCACTATTACTTTCTCTTTGCCTTTTTGTAGGCTGGTTTGCTACATTATTCTTTGAATAGTTGTTTTGCTGTTGACTATTCATTGGATTTTGAGCCCTGTCAATATTTAATTTTTGTTGAAATTCTTGGAATAGTTTTTGGTTTTGTATTGTATCTGATTGTTTTGTTTGAGACGGAGTTGTACTATTGGGTACAAAAGTTTTTCCACCTTTTTGATTCTGATTTTGGCTTTGATTTGATTTTGCTTTTTTTTTTTTTGATATTAAGTTACTTCTGAACAGAAGATTTCTTTGGCCTCCCTGTGTATAACAGGTTAACGCCACAGCGTATTCGTGATGATGAGTTTCGTATTTTGGTTTTTGTTATAAATAAATTAGCTATTTAATTCAATTTATTTATTTGTGGATTAGATTGTTAGACTTCTATGTTGGCAGCCTTAGTAAATTGTGTTATCGATTTGTAGTTGGCGATAGGCTCTTGCGCGAGTAATTGATATATATCGTTATACTTTGTTAGTGTTGGGAAGTTCATTCGGGTGTTTGTGTATTTTGAACAATTTAAAATAATATGTGAGATATCTTCTGTAATGTTACAGGTGTCGCATAAGTTGTTGTCAACGACTTTCATTTTAAATAGAGTGTTTTTGTCAAATGCTGTTTAGTTGTTTTATCTCCAGTCTATGGAATTGGTTTTTTCCCTGGAACCATGGTTGTGATGACACATAAGGATATAGAAGGCAGTATCCTTTGTTTCGATCTATACAAAATTCATTGTACGCTCTTTCCCATTCTAGTTTTATTTTGTTGTATATATGAATGATAGCATCGTTGATTGTCCAGCTTATGTGCGTGAACACTCCATCGTGTCTGGCATTTTTGGCTGCGGTATCAGCTAAATCGTTTTCTTTTATGTTTGAGTGACTAGGTTTGTGGTGTATTTCGACTCACAAGGGGAACTTCAGGTATGCGAATCACCGATTTGGATGAATTTTTGATATGTTGTAGAATACCCCGTCATTTGAAGCTGTGTGAAATATTTCGGCGCACTATTCTATATTTTCCTAATAAATCGGCTTTAAAGTTATAGCTTTGGTGACTTATAAGTAAAACGCCGAGTGGTCAACAAGCAGCTCGACGGTGTAAGGGGTAGAGGTCCTGCCTAAAATCGACGGAACTCTGGTTCAACCCCCGCCCGAAACTAGTTAGTTTTGGGTTTTAATTTTTTTTTTTTGCTTTTTTATTAATTATTTTTGTTTAATAGCGAAATAGGTCTTTTATCCACTTCCACTTGTCATCTCTGATATTGAAGGGAATGCTCAAGTATGCATGGTTCGCTTCAGATTAGAAAGTGGTTTTCCAAAATTTTTATTTCGTTTGTTTCCTTAAAATTGGTTTAAAGTTGGTATGTTTTTGCACAAAAGCATTATTTAAACATGTTCATAGTCTTGAGAAAATATACATACGGGTATCATGTTTTTATGATTTATATCACAACAAAAAATGTGAAGGCAGAAGTTAATTAGTCTATTTTGCGTCTATATTATATTTATGTTTTTGTAAAGGCATAAAAAATGAATCCAATCAAAAATCATCAAAAGACCTATAACGTTATTAGACAAAAATAATTATTGAAAAATCAAAAAAAAAAAAAATGAAAACCCAAAACTAACTAGTTTCGGGCGGGGGTTGAACCAGAGTACCGTCGATTTTAGGCAGGACCTCTACCCCTTACACCGTCGAGCTGCTTGTAGACCACTCGGCGTTTTACTCATAAGTCACCAAAGCTATAACTTTAAAGCCGATTTATTAGGAAAATATAGAATAGTGCGCCGAAATATTTCACACAGCTTAAAATGCCGCGGTTCTTTACAACATATCCAAAATTCATCCAAATCGGTGATTCGCATACCTGAAGTTCCCCTTGTCAGATGATATTATAACTATTTTCTATATTTTTAAGGATTCTTTGAGCAATGCAATTATTGTTCTTTGGGTTTCTAATTGTTTGGATTGCTCCAAGACTGTCTGTTAGGAACGCTACTTTGAAGAGGTGATTCGAATCAGCAAACTCCACTGCTTTTTCCAAAGCTGTGAGTTCCGCAGTCAATGATGACAGTTTTTTATTGCTGTAATAGCTTTTTGTGATGTTGGAGCCCAAGTGAAAAAAAGCACTTCCAGTAAAATCTTCAGAAACTGAACCATCTGTGTAAATCAGGTCAAAATTTTTTGAATTTAAGTTCTTAATTTTTTCTTTATACAGGGAGAGTATCATTGTTTCATTTGCATGTCTTATGTTTTTAAAGGCACCTTTGGAAAGATTGGCATCTATGAAGATTTTTATATTTTCATATTTGTTTTGTTTGACTTAGCAATTGTTTCCTTTATGTGTTGGGTCATGGAATTATTGGTGCTAATCAGTCTTCCTAAGTAGTTAATTTTATATACGTCCCTTATAGCTACGTTATTGCATATTATTTGTAGGGGTTTACGTCTTAAATTAAAATGTAAAGCAGCAGATTTGTTCGGGTTGAATGACAGGTTGATTTTATTACACATTTTACTAAATTCTGTAACTTGTCTTTCTAATATGTTTTTAGCGTCTGAAAAGTTTTTATGGTAACATACCAGGAAAAAGTCATCAGCATATTGAAATAGTATGATGTTAATTTGGTTGCTTATCTTGTGCAGCTGAGCTGTGTATAAATTGAAAAGTATTGGACTAAGGCAGCTACCCTGACTTACTCCTTTTCTTATTTTTATTTCTGTTCTTCCCATAGTCAAAACTCTTTCTTTAAGGTAGTTGTAAATGAATTGTATGTGTCTGTGATCGAAACCTAAATCTATTAGCTTGTTGCTTAGAATGGGAATATTAACAGAGTCGAAGGCTTTGCTTAGATCTAATACAGATGCACAAACGTGCATGCCCCTAGCTTTCAGATTTGCTATATTGTTTAAAACGTCATTGATGCAGTTCGATGTGAAGTGGTGTTTACGGAAGCCGTCAGATCTCGGGGGCAATATATTGTTGTTGTTTATATGGTTTTCCATCCTTGTTTTTACCAAACCTTCTAAGCATTTGAAAACTACGCTTAGTAGGCAAATAGGTCTATTGTTTGTTATTATAGCTGAGTCTAGATTCTTTTTAGGGACAGGTACTACTTTTATTTTTCTCCAACTAGCTGGTATGTCACCGTTGTCTAGAGTCTCATTTAGCAGGGATACCAAAATTTGAATTTCTGAGGGTGGTAAGGCTAGAAGCATTCTATATGAGATATTGTCTGGACCTTTTGCTGAGTCAGGGTTGCGGGAATTTAAAAAGTCAAGTAAATCGTTGTCAGTAAAGTTTGAGTTGCTAGCGGGTAGTAGCCAGGTGTTAGGTGGTTTCATTCTAATGCAGTCTGAAGTGTCAGGTACCGTCGCCATTTGTTTAAGAAATTTTTCATGATCCTCATCAGTTTTTTCGTTTTTTGTCGGTTTAAGTTTTTTATATTGTTTAAGGGCTGTAATTTTTTGGCACATTTCTTTTGCTGAATTAGTTTTTGAAATTTCGTCCATTAGCTTGTCTATATTGTTTTTTCTAACTTTATGTAAGTAGATGTTCAATGTTCTATTGCTTTTTAAATAAATTAAAGCGTCCGTGTGAAGTTTTGTTTTATAATATTTCTGTCTGCACGCGTTTCTAAGTCTAAAAAGTCTGTCACAATGTTCATCCCAAAATTTTTTTGGTTTGTATCTATTTTTTGGGTCTATTGAAATTGTATTCTGTCTAGCTATATTTTGTGAAGTTGATGTCAGGTTGTCCAGTGAAGAAATGTGCATTTTTGAGAAGGCTTGAAGTATTTTCTTGTGATTTATCTTTTTTTGATTCTGTACTTCGTATGTTTCGTCTTGTTCTAGTATAACTGGTAAATGGTTGCTGTTTGATATTTTTGCGTTTGTCACTGTCCACTTTGGGTTGAGGTTGTAGTTGTTAATTAATGTGATGTCTAAGGTAGAAAAGTACGATGCGTTGTGTGAATATGTGGGGTTGCCATTGTTAAGACAATAAAAGTTGTTGTTTATTAGTAATTGTTCTAGGTTTCCTCTGTTGTTTTGAATCGTGTTTCCCCATATTTGTGATTTGGCGTTAAGATCTCCTCCTATGATTGTTAAACCAGGGGTTTGCCCTCGTTAGAATTTCTTTGCATCGTTTCTCAAAAAGATCATCACTTAAACTTTGCGCTGCATAGACGCTAAATAAATTGATGTTATGTTTCAGGTTCATAGTGGACACTGAAATCACTTCTACTTCACTAATGCAATTTAATTGTGTGAATTTTATATATTTTTTTAGGTATATGCCTACTCCGCCATATCCATCTGCTCTGGGTGGCAAATAAAGTTGTAATTCGCTAAACTACAATTAGCATTATTTGTGACCCAGATTTCAGATATAATTGCTATATCAATGTCGTTGTTTATTAAAAATATTTCTAGTAGATGTTTATTATTGTTATGCGTTAGGCTCTGTATATTGTACTGTAGAATCTTCATATGTCTATTATAATAAGATGTTGAGTGTAAGGTACTAAGTAAGGATTAAGATTTGAATTTAATTAAGTTGGTTTATTTTTATAATATCTATTTTTGTGTTAGTTTGTGCGATTCTATCTCTTAGTGTCTCTAAAAATTTATAGTGGACTGAATTTAGTTGAATGTTTGGATTAGTTATAAATGAGGATATGTCTATAGCCAGCTGTGATAAGCCTTCTTTTGCCATTTCAAGAGCAGAGGGGCTGTCAGTAGACTGATTAGATTGGGATGTAATGGTTGGGGGTGTTGGTTTAAATGTGTTGTTTGTATGTGTGTTAACGTATTTCTCATTTAAAGTAATTTTGTGTTCATTTAGAGTCGCTTTCCAGGTACTCATTGTTTCAGAAGAGTTTCTCTCTTCATTTCGTCTGTTTTGCATGTTTCTTAATGTTTTATTATATGGGATGTGAGCGTGTAGTTGTTCTGTTGATAATTTTGTGTTGTTCTGCAGAGTTGGGGTTGTAGATGTCTTTTGCCATGTTGGAATGGGAAATTGTGTTGTATCATTAGTGTCTATCGTATTTTGTCTTTGGAAAAGAGCTGGATATCTAATTTTTACCTCATTTCTGGATAGATTCTCCATTGTCATACATTTCTGTATGGCAAAGGCTCTCTTGCGAGCGGGGCAGTCGATTGAGGTAGCTGGGTGATTTTCTTTGCAATTGATACAAATAGTTTGTGTGCAGGTTTTTTCTTTATCATGTGACAGGGAGCATTTGTTGCACTTTTGGTCTAACTGTTTGCAGTGTTGCGCAAAGTGATTAAATCTGAAGCATCTGTAGCATTGATTAAAAGGTACAAAAGGACTTACTGGAACTTTTTCTTATTTCTGTTATGTATACTATTCTCGTATAACCCTTCTCTTTGAGCTACTTGCTTCAATTTGCTGACTGTGGTTATATCGTATCTAGCTAACGTCATAAATAATCTATCGGGTAATTTTTTGTTTATTACGTCTTTTATAGTGTTATTTAACGCATTTGTATAAAGAGCGGTGTTATTTGCATCGTTTTCTAGACTTAATTTGTTTGTTATAATATAGGACTTATCTTCTAATTCTGTTACAAACTTACGAAAATTTCCTGCATAGTTGGTGTTGTAGAGGCGTCGAAGAAGTTCCTCACAGGGGGTCTGCGTTTTTAATTCATTGATGAGGAGTGTCCTTAGTTCCGGCCAGGTGTTGGCTTGTCCAATTTGTGAGAGCCGTTGTGCTTCTCCAGTGAGCTGCATCTCGATTGCACTGAACAATATGTTATGTTGCCTTATATCATGGGTTGGATATAGGTGCATAATAAAATCTATCCTCCTTATGAATGACGTCAGATTCTCTGGAGCTCCATCATAATTTGCCACCTGTCTTAACGAAGACAGTGCTTGATTGAGGTGGGCTTCGGTGAGTTCTACAGCCATTTTATTTCTTCTTTTTTTTGTTTTAGTGGTGTTTTATTTTTTTTGATTTTCTGAGTTTTAGTGATGTTTTGTTTTGTTTTTTTTCAGGGTTTTAGTGATGTGTTGTTTTGTTGATCTTCTGGGTTTTTTGTGGTGTTTTGTTTTGTTAATTTTCTGGGTTTTGGTTATGTTTTATTTGGATTTTGGTTTTTTGTTCGCACACAAGTTGGCGTTTTTGTTCCTCAATTGGATTTAATGGTTGTAACACACAGTTAATATTTTCGCGCAAAGTTGGCGTAAATATTTTTTTTTTTTTTGGTTGCAACACACAGTTGATATTTCCGCGCACAGTTGGCAGAAAATATTTTTCACTGTTGTAGACTTTTGAGCACTACCCGTAAGTTCTTGATGTCGGATCGGAATTTTATAGTGATTATTCACTAATTCTATGTAACGCACGGATAACAATTCTACGCGTCGCACGGATAGAATAACAGTTCACTACAATGATTATTCACCAATTCTATGTAACACACGGATAACAATTCTATATGTAACACGGATAGAATAACTTTTTTCCAATCCTACCGACTGCGCCAATTAAATATCCAATTTTCCCAATAAGGAAAAAAAAGATATTTTTTGTGAGTTAAAAGCAACGTACTTTATTATTTGAATGAAAACTTAGAACTGATTACAAAAATGTCTTATGGTTATATTATAAGCTAAATTTGGGAGCCCTTTGGTGGCGTGATTGATATTTCGATGATTTGATTGGTCCGATTTTAATTGCTGAGTTAGCGTTCTCACGCTTTTGGTTGTTAGGGGGACAATTATTATTTCAAGTGTTCAATTGTTTATGTTAATTTTATGGATTAGCGTACATACGCTTTGGTTTAGAGGGGGACAATTGTTTATAAAAACGGATGTTTACTTTAACGTTATGAATTTTAGGGGGCGAAATATTTATATGTTATTGGGTATTGGAGTCGGATATATGACTATATATAATATACAAAACATCTGAGCAATTTTATAATATTCTTTACGAAAGTGAAACTCATCAAATAAATAAATGGCTGATAAAGCAAACTCATTCATTAGTTTGTATATAAATCAGTAATACTCAGAATATATGCCGATTAATTATATTTTCTATTAAAATTCATGTGTATCCCTTCAGTACCGGTCGCCGGGGAATCGCTGGGGACATGTCGCTTGTCCCCCGGGGACAAACTGACGACACTCCCATTAAAAATGCGGCGACATTTAACATTGCAAGTCCTAGCTTCAAGACCGGAACGACAACCTAGCGACAGTTGTCGCTCCAGTCGCCAAGACAAATGTCCAAATGTCTTGCCGAACGCCGGGACAAACAAGCATTGTGTCGCCGCTTTGTCGCTTTTGTCCCTCTAGTTCCGGCGACCAGAGGGACAAATGTCGCTCAATGGTTCACACAAGACCATTGTCCCTCTAGTCGGCGGTACTGTGAAATTTTTCGCTCTTGTCGCCGGCGACTGGAGGGACAATATCGCTAGTTTGTCAGAGGGACCAGAGGGACATTTTTCAAAGTTTGTCCTAGAGACGAGAACGACAATATCGCTAGATTATCCTAGGGACGAAAGCGACATTATCGCTAGATTCTCCTAGGGACTAGAAGGACAATATCCCCATTTTGTCCTATGGACTAGAAGGACAATTCAAAATACAAAAAAAATATAAAATAATTGAATTTATTTTATTTTACTTATTTTTTATTAAGCTTATTTAACAGCTGCTGCTTCAATTTTCAATTTTTTGTTTTGTTGTCCATATTTTAAGCTCAGACCATTGCATTCTGAAGCCCACCTTCTGGAGGCTGCCCCGGGAAAGTGTTTAAAACTGCTTCTGCAATAGAAAAATTTAAGATATTAGAAATGAAATGAATTATAATATCAAAACTAACGTTTTTCAGTAATTAATGTACTTACCGAGAAGAATGTTCAAAGCCTTAAGATAGGTTTCAAGGCTCAACTTTTTGTGTTTCTTATCCAGGTTGTGGCTCTTCACAAGAGGAGTTGTCTTCAGCTACTTGAGAGGTATAAATATAAAAAAGAATTAAAATTTTGTGCTTTTTATACAACAGCTGTGTACTTAATAGATTTTATGAATTTCCCGACGTAATGCTGTTCTTGAAGTCAATTATTTCTAAACCAGTTGCTAATGTTTTTTTTTGTGAGAAAAAAAATTAAATTATTACAAAATAACAAAAAAATTTATCTTTTGGCACAGCCCGGGGTCAAAATCGCATTTAATTTTGTTGGCAAAATACTTTGTTTTCCTTTCACTTCTGTACTCATATTTTCTTACTCTTTTGATTAGCATTCGATTATAAATAATGCTATTAATTTAATTTAATACTTTGCCAACAAAATTACTATTCACTATTTGTGTATATTATAGATAATATTTAAATAGCACTTACCTTTATTTATATCAAAAATCAATTAGAAATAACTAATACTTTTTCACTGCCGTCGCACATAGGTAGATTTTGCAAAATTAGGCGGCCAAAATGGAAAAAATAATTAAATATTATTGTTTCCTATTAAAATACATTAATTTCCTATTAAAATACATTAATTTTTTTTAACTTAATACTAAAATAGCAAGGTTTTCTATTGAATATGGGTTAACTGTAAATGAAACATTACAAAATTGGCTTTATCTATTAGATTATATTATTATTTTTAAATTCAGAGTTACATAATATTATTTAAAAAAAAAAACGAATATGTTTATTCTGCTTCCGAGTCCAAATCGTGATGCTCAGCACTATCATTTGGCTCAGCAGGAATGAGCATATTTATGGTTTCCCTTGAAAATAGTTCATGTGATTTTTTTTGTTGATTTCATACAGCTTATGAATGGGTCGGAAGTTAATAAGAACCTTTGATAGATGTCGCGATTGCATTCTTCCCTTGTAAACTTTCTTGCAAAGTTGAGACGGTATGATCGGAAATGTTTGTTGCGCGCTTCTGCTGCTTCTTCGGATAGTTGTCCAATTGGCAACAATGCATTTTCAATTATGCTAGCTCCATGTAATAGAATTTTTTGCAAGGGAGCAAAAGAACTTAAAAATATATTTGCATCAGAGTCGACATCATCAACAAATTTTTGTTTAAACCTATGTTGTTGTGAGCCATCTCATCCCCATTTGCAAATAATATTTAAGGACTCTCTTTCGGATCGGAATTTTATAGTGATTATTCACTAATTCTATGTAACGCACGGATAACAATTCTACGCGTCGCACGGATAGAATAACAGTTCACTACAATGATTATTCACCAATTCTATGTAACACACGGATAACAATTCTATATGTAACACAGATAGAATAACTTTTTTCCAATCCTACCGACTGCGCCAATTAAATATCCAATTTTCCCAATAAGGAAAAAAAAGATATTTTTTGTGAGTTAAAAGCAACGTACTTTATTATTTGAATGAAAACTTAGAACTGATTACAAAATGTCTTATGGTTATATTTATAAGCTAAATTTGGGAGCCCTTTGGTGGCGTGATTGATTTTGGTTGTTAGGGGGACAATTATTATTTCAAGTGTTCAATTGTTTATGTTAATTTTATGGATTAGCGTTCATACGCTTTGGTTTAGAGGGGGACAATTGTTTATAAAAACGGATGTTTACTTTAACGTTATGAATTTTAGGGGGCGAAATATTTATATGTTATTGGGTATTGGAGTCGGATATATGACTATATATAATATACAAAACATCTGAGCAATTTTATAATATTCTTTACGAAAGTGAAACTCTTCTTTAATACTAAAATAGCAAGGTTTTCTATTGAATATGGGTTAACTGTAAATGAAACATTACAAAATTGGCTTTATCTATTAGATTATATTATTATTTTTAAATTCAGAGTTACATAATATTATTTAAAAAAAAAACGAATATGTTTATTCTGCTTCCGAGTCCAAATCGTGATGCTCAGCACTATCATTTGGCTCAGCAGGAATGAGCATATTTATGGTTTCCCTTGAAAATAGTTCATGTGATTTTTTTTGTTGATTCATACAGCTTATGAATGGGTCGGAAGTTAATAAGAACCTTTGATAGATGTCGCGATTGCATTCTTCCCTTGTAAACTTTCTTGCAAAGTTGAGACGGTATGATCGGAAATGTTTGTTGCGCGCTTCTGCTGCTTCTTCGATAGTTGTCCAATTGGCAACAATGCATTTTCAATTATGCTAGCTCCATGTAATAGAATTTTTTGCAAGGGAGCAAAAGAACTTAAAAATATATTGCATCAGAGTCGACATCATCAACAAATTTTGTTTAAACCTATGTTGTTGTGAGCCATCTCATCCCCATTTGCAAATAATATTAAGGACTCTCTTTCGGTTTTGTTAAGAGTAATTAACAATCTTCCAATAAATCGATAAACGGGTTACTGTATGATCCATTAAACTTTGAAGGTCCGTTTCCGCGCTAGTAGCTGTAATTTTCATAGCCATTTTAGGTGGATAGCATTCTTGTTTAGCTTTCAATAATAGATCATAACAAGGATAATAGCCTTTGTTTGTTGTTCTTATTATTTCGTATTGTCGCCTTGTCAGATCAGCCTCAACAAACATTTTGAGAGCTTCAAAGGGCGTAAGTGGAGGAATGGTTTCATTACTCTTGGAGTATGACTTTCTATACTTGCCAGCCCGTGTTGGTGAGTTCGTTATATCCTTAAGGATTTAGAGGCATTTTTTTCCCATCATTTTGCAAAACCACTTGTGCAGCATGGACTATCACCTCAGGATTTACCAAACTTCGTATTACCTCAGTCTTTCTCTCTTGCTTCGATCACTCGATTCAGAAAACTGTTTACAAGGACGTCCTTGGCGATTTGACGAATCAATTGGTATTTCAAAGGTCCTTTTAACCACAAATAATTTTTTTCAAGAATACTTCCATAGTATTTCCTGCTCCAGACCATCTTTGTTTGACTTGTGATTTGAAATGTGAAAATTTATGTTCAGAGATTTTTTGATAGTTTTAGAAACTTTGGAAGCTCGAGGAGGTAACTTTTCAAAAAAATCTAGTTTTTCTTCCATGGTTCGTAAATTTTGGCCTTGCATCAGGTCAAATAAATACCTTCTCGTCACTTCTCTCACACCAGAGGCACTAGATAAACCACGCAATTAGAAGACGCACCTATACCAAAATCGAAATGTCGAAATAAAAGTTTTAAAAAAAATATACAAAACAAAAAATTATAAACAAACACAAATGACGAAAACGAATGCAAAAAACTATCAGCAGCTACCATTTTCATTTTATACCTTAAAACATTGACAAACACAGTGATACCACTCACAATGTGGGGAGCCGGGGGTAACACAACTAAAACATTAATTAAACATGAAAAGACTTTCACAAAATACTACAAAAGGTTAGGTTATTCAAAATACACCAAAAATATTTAATTGGTCAATTTAATCTTCAAATAAGAATAAATTAAAGTAAATACCTTCAACTTCAAAATTCATTATAAATAATATTTTTCTGGAGTACTCTGTCACACGTTCTATCCTTTGAAAAGCGTTGTTGTTGTGGCGAAAAGCAAGCAAAGCGTAGTCCGGCTTCAAACATGAACACGTGTTCATGTTTTCAATGGAATTTTTCGCAAGTCCCGTTAGATTTCCAGAAAAATCCGGTTTGCCATCAAGGTTGTTATACAATTTGTGTACATTTTGGCAAAATATTGTGTGATGGATATTTTGATTTTTAGGCTATGGCCACAACCACTGTGCACCGGGTCTAGAATTTTTTTTTTTTATCGGCGCGCCAAAAACTTTGAATAATTATATTTCGTGAATAGGTGGCTATAGGTGGCCAACTATAACTTGATATAATTATTAAAACTGTGTATAATTATTAAATGATGAATATTACAGGGACGGACAGGAAAAGTAGTTATAAGCCGGTTTGAAATTTTTATTTTTAGAAAAATCTGTCTCAAAAAATGTGGTCTTTTATAACAATGCTAATGTATGCAAAACATTCTTAAAATTGGTGAGTACTACATAACACATAAAGATACATATCTGGACTATTGATATCCATCACAATTACTTTGATAGTAACTTTGCAAAAATAAATATTGACTTTGGAAAATGTATCACTGAAAACGGCGAGAATTAAATATGAACACTGTGAATGATAATCGAAGTTTGACTACCTCGGCGCGGGCGCTATTTTGAAGGTGGGAATGATGAGGTTAGTTTCTCGGAAGTATCTGCTAACAATGTGCATCAATAGTTTGTTCTTAAAATGATTTTTTTTTTTTACTTTTTTTACTTTACTTTTACCTAATTTTGCAAAATCTACCTATGTGCGTCGTTAAAGCCGGATTCTACTGTATTCTTTCGTTTTATTGATTTCATTCCTATTTTAAATAATTCCCCTTTTTTTATACAATTAAAATGAAGAAAAAGTAAAGAGTGAAAAAATTAAATGTGATTCGAATGATTCTATTTACATTTACTTATTCTCAATATTGCGAAACATGTGGCATCTTTTGGGGGCCATGTAGGAAGTCGTAAAGATTTCTATTGCGTGCATATAGGGATGTATGCGAAAAGATGCTACAAAATATACAAAAATATTTTGTTCATAGCACACTTTTATTACTCTTATTTTTATCTTCGATTAAGGATATCAGTATATTTTTTCTTCCACTATAACCAACCACACAACATAGCAACAATTGTAATTAAAACTTTGCGATAACAATGATGCACATCCAACACACACACACAAACACTCATACATTCACTCACACCCATTTGCTTTACCTTCCACCTACTTAAAATAAGAAATAATGTTGACTGTGATTTAGTAACCGCAAAATAGCTGTTACCCTGAACTTTACTTCTAATAAATTGTTTCATATCTGCCGCAAAAAAAAAAAAGATGTTGGCTAATATACTCCGACCAGAAAAGCAGCGGCAGAGAAAGATAGATAACTCATACGCCGTCGCTTGGTCTCAAAATTGCTGTTTCTGTTGTTTCTGCTTCTCTTTCTGATTTCCCTTTTACATATGCATATATATTTTCCCCTTTGCTTATCAGAACTTGACTAAAAAATAGGAGAAAACACGAAAAAAAAAGAATTTGAGAATTGCCAAAGACATTACGATTGCAACACATTAGCCCGAGGAAAAAAAAAAGGGAGACCCTTCCTTTCTCTTTCACCTAACTACCTACAACATAAGTCATCAGTAACCGCATATGTAATTGGAATGCATTGTGTAGAATTTATGAGTCCAGAACCAGAAATTTAAATTTACATAATGTCAATTACAGTAAGAGAAATGGAAGAGAATTTTTCCTTCGGTGGATTCCCAAAATCAGCAGGAAAGCTTCTTGTTAGATCAAAATCGGTATTAACGTTACTTGAAGGAGCTAGATTAAGCCTATATAAATATAATATGTAAAATGTATTAACAACGATTAAATTCCTTTTAAATTATAAATTTAACAGGCAAACAGAAAATAAAAACTTAGGATTTATTTCTCTCCAAAAAATAATTGAAATGTGAAAAATAGAAATGTTTAACATTTATTCCAAAGTGTATATATTGCTATTTTCCTCTTTGTTATATATTATCCTTAATAATAAAGCAAATGTTTTATTACTTATCCATTGTAATACACAATAGAAACAATTCTGAGATAGCAATGCTTTCAGTTAAAGAATTTGTAAGTTAGCTGCACTAATTGTATTTATTAAAGACAAAAAAATATGAATTTAAATAAAATTATAAATGCGCACATATTGAATTTAACTATTTTATATATCATTGAAATCTTGCTTAATTTGGAAACTTCTTTGTTATAATATCATCTATGTGCCGATTCCAGATTCCTCGCACAGCTTCAACGACATCACATCAGAAAACTTCTTGATTTTTGGTCATGTCTTTAGTTTAAGATAAGGAAATTAAGATTTGGGCACTCCCAATAAAGCACTATGTCATTATAACCAAAATCACTGATGGTGACGAAGATGCGATGACAATGATGAGAACAAGGATAATTGTTTTGGTTATGATTAAGGATTAAGTTGGGCAAGATTCAATCACTTTTGCTGTATGAAATTTTATAAAATTCAGAATTACTATGGAGTAAAAAATCTAAAGTTATAAGACTTACCAGTTAAAAGAAAGAATATTAAGGATATTACGGAAAAATTACGCATATTTAAGCTCGTATTGCAAAGAATTCTATCGATGAAGCGCTACGCGTTCTGGAACAATTTAAAAGAACGGAAACGATTCCGATGGATCCAGACATTAATTCAAGTCATTAAATAGTCTTTTTTGATAGAATTATGAATATTAAGAAAAACTATATGGATATTATGCCCATCTAGCAGGCCATATCAAAACGTTTGTGAACGGATAAGACTGTGATACCTGTAAGCAGATTCACTTTGCTGTATGAAATTTGTATAAAATTCAGATTTACTTATGGGTAAAAGCTAAAGATCTAGATGGCAAAGAGTTATGGATTACCAGTTTGTAAAGAAGATGCGTTTTGCAACGAAATAACTTCTGGAAACAATCATCTCGAAAGCTGCCAATGACATATCTAATAACGAAGATTGAACTATATATACGACGTTATATATAGATCTTGGAATATTTTATCGCAAAACCGCGGACACTTCAGAGCAATTGAGCTTACTGTTGAATATGTTTTGCTGTAAGAAATTTAAGGCAAAATTTAGTATTTATTAACGTGTAATTAATAAAAACTAAAAATCTGGAAGAACCTTTGCAGATGTAGATGAATCGGCCGAGTCCCATCTATGTAGTGCCCAATGTTTTGGATTGCAGCACGAGTCGTTACGAGTTGAAAAATTTTCTCAATAGATTGTAAGGATACTAGGAAAAATATTAAAACTCGGCTAGAAAGAAGCATTGTCGATTAATCCTGGTCATCGTTGCGTAAAAAATGGATTACCTAATAGACTTACCCCGTCTAGAAAAAATTTTTTCGTTCTTGAAAGAAAAAGTAAGAAAAGAAAAATCAAGATGTTCTAGAAATTCGATTTGCTAGGTACCCTTATACTAAAACGGAAAGGAAAAATCAGAGCAGAAAATTCTCTTCTCCTTTTGGGTGCAAGTTTAGGAATTATTTATATTAGTTGTTGTAAAAAAATTTTATACACAATTCCCATATACTTACATAAATAATAAAATATTAAAGGTTTAGCAAGTAAATGCTAATAGACGTTACCCGTTATAAAAAAAAAATAATTTAGTTTTTGTTTTGAACTTCTTTAGGAAAATAGAAAAATTAATGATTTACTGATTTACTTTGGGTCTTAGGCACAACCAAAGCTGAATACAGATGAAAAACTTAAATAATTTCTTACGGTACATGGAAAAATCAGCTTACAACAATATTTGCAATGGCCTACGATGATTTCCACAAAAAATCAAGAGTAAGTGCATTTACACAATACCATGAGATAAAGTAGTGATGTCTTGTTTCTAATTTTTATCGATATTTTCAATCGAAGTTTGTCCACCGGCTGAACCCAACCCAAATTACTAGTGATGGAAAAATAATGATATTTGTCTACCGATATTTCCATCTTTTGTTGATATATCCATATTATATCGAAATTTTAAGCTTACAAAACGAAAATAACAAAATTGCTAAAACCAGGAATAAAAATTTCATATTTAACTAACAGTTAAGAGAACTTTAAAACTTATACTCCTAAATTACATAAGAACATTCGAAAAGAGTAAAAACTTTCACTCGTTGCAGAGGACGGACGTGTTTTTTGCGCTTATCAACTTTTATTTTTTTTCGCGACTAAATACTTTACATAACTCTAAATTATCGTTTAATAAATAAGTAATACAACATCCGAATTTTATTTTCATTTCGATTCTTGCCGTTTTTGTTTAAATTTAAATAAAATCAAAACTTACAACAATACTTGCATTAGCGCTGTTGTTGTTTTGTTTATCTCTTTTGCTCTGTGTCTTTACCGTTTTAACTAACTCCGCGCTCTTGCGTACAAATTGTTGTTGCATGTGTTCAATTGACGCGCTCTCCCGCTCTTTCCTATTCTTGATTGATTTGCGCTCTCGTCTTTTGCCTACCCGCGACTCTGTGATACGTGTTTTTGTTTTTGTGTTTTCATTTTTTTTATTCTTTAGTTGTGAAGGCTTACTCTGCACATTAACCCTTGTGTCAGAACTGGTCAGTATATTCTTATACACAGATTTTTTTACCTTTAGAAATTTTTTATTTTTTTGTATTTCCTTTGTAATTAAATTAAACTTTTGATAAAATGGTTGTCTGCTCAAAAAATAATTGCATAGTTGCCACTAATGCGGTTTGACTCCCAATTATATATTCTTTGTTGGTTGTGTGACAATGCGGTTCACGTTAATGTGCAGGTTACACAGGCAGAATCAAGGAGTCTATTGCTAAAGGTGGTGGCTTAAAATATGGATGTGATGCTTGCCGGGAGTCGAGAATGAGATGCGCTCCTTTCATGAGGCGGACTAGAGATAGTTTTGACACTTAAGGGCAGGTTTTAATAAACTCCAAGCGGAGTTTACTGCGGTGGAGACTCAGTTCAAGAAGTTTATCGCTTATGAATGAGTCTCGAACGTAAAGGACCAGTCCTTGGGGGTGTTTCTGTATCTGTAGATCGCCAGCGTCTCTTA